>NC_081407.1:915304425-915531925 GCF_030272615.1 Cryptomeria japonica
CCAATTAAGGGGAGAGCATAAGCCTATCACAAGACAAAGCAAACATGATTTGATCTTTTTATCCCTTTATTGCAATATTGTCTAAATGCTACTTGGAGATGTATCTCCAACAAACATGGTGTTCTTTTTAACCAAGATATCAAAATGAAGTGTTCTGTTTAGCCAAAAAAAATTGCGATGATTTGAACCTTTCAAAAAACTTTGAAAGAAAAACTTTTGCAAGAATAGAAATCCGACTTATTCTTTTTTTCTTGCAAACTGAGATGTAAGTTGTTATTTTTATCCCTTTCTACCAAGAAATAAAATTTGTTTGTTCATTTTAGAATGCACTAAAAGAAATGTGATCTACTTTGCAAAAAGGAAAGGTTTGTTTATAGTTCTTTTTTATCCTTTGCAAAATGAAAATGAAGTTCCTTTTATTTGCACCAAAGGAAATTTTTAATTCTTTTTGACTTGCACCAAAATAAAATGTGAGATTCTTTTTAGCTGTGCAAGAAAGAAAGATTTGTTTGTAGTTCTTTGTAAAACCCTTTTTAAAAAAAGGAAAGAGGAGATTCTTTTTAAGCACCAAAGAAAGATGAAGTTCTTTTTAGGGAGCACCAAAGAAAAATGAAGTTCCTTTTAAGCCTTTGAAAAATGGAAATGAGTTCTTTTTAAGTCCATTTGTAAAAAAAAGAAAGAAAAAATTGTTTGCAAAAAGTTAACTAAAAACGTGAACTCACTCTAGAACCTGCACACAATGTTAGCACCTACAAAACCTTCAAAATATTAGGCAATATGGTCGGCTTACAAGCCTAAAATTTTCCTTTGTGTTATAATTTTTAGCTCTCTACCTGTTACAAAAGCACTACACTGGTAAGAAAACCAAAAGCTCCAGAACAAAGAATAGAAGCACTACACTAATGCAGAAGCACTAAAATAAGTTACAAAAGCTATATTAGAGAAAAAGTGCTAGAATACCTAACAAAAGGAGAATTGACAAAAAGCGCCAAAATGCAGAACAAAAACACTAATCCACATGACAAAAGTACTAAAGCGAAACCTATGCATGAAAATTTGCAAGTTTCAAAATTTGTTAGTTAAAAATTGAACTTCTTAGTGTTGGATTCACGTCAGGTTCACCAAAATGATGCACATAAAAGGGGGAACAAGACAAAAACAAAGATCAAATATCAATATGTTAGTCTCAACCAAAAACCAAAACAAATGAACTAAAATCCTTCACATACATATCAAAAGAGATTAACAAACAGACAAATGAAAGCAAAACAAATAAGAAGGGAGAAGAGACTCCCGAAGATGCTCCCATGATGCTCTTGTTTTGTCGCCCTTGTTCTTCTCCTCTCCAAGATCCAAAAGCTTGCTTGAGTATAGCCCTCAGTTTTTAGCATGAAGCCATGGATACCAAATGAAGGATTGAATATGGTTGAGAATGAAATCCTATTACTATGCAAATGAACAAACTAGAATTGCTATGCTATGACAAAGCTAAGTGTGAATGCTCATGTAACTATAGTAACAATACTGAAAAATAATTCCTCCATTGCTTGAGGAATGAGGCTCCTTTTTATAGGAAAAATTGGCAATTGGATGGTCAAGATTGGTTTGGCTTTGCAAGGGTTAGGATTGCATGAGGAGAGCTTGATCCTCAATCCATGTTTGCAACTTCCACCAATACAATGTTGACAAGTGGCATCATGAGATGGCTTGAGAGGAGAGGGAAGAGACATTCAATGCTTGAGGAGACATGAGGGTAACCTCATGTGGTTGAGTTATTGGATAAAGTTATTATCTAATGGTAAAGTTATTGTCCAATGGGTAAACTCTTGTGCAAAGTTTACCCATGGTTAGGCTTTGACCAAAGGGACAAAACCCATGTGGGTTAACTTATTGCTAAAACGAGATGGCCCTCCATGGGCAATGATGACACAACTAACATTCAGAATGCCCAAACTTACATGAACAATCTTATCAAACATGTTTTCTCAAATGAAAGGAATGCCCAAGAAGCCTTGTAGGACCATTGAGACTTTCATCTATTCTGTTTTCAATGAGAATCGCAGAGTAAATGGGCTGGAGGCAAACAAAAATTGGGGCCTCTTCTACCCAAGTAAACAACCCGTTTATCATGTAGACTTCTCTCTCAGCTTTTCTAAAAAAGTAACCCACCTCTTCTATTTTTCAATAGAAGGATAGTTTACATTTAATAAATCAAATTACGAAACACTATCCTTCTATTAAATGTAAAATAAAGTTACGAAACACTATCCTTTTCCTTTTATTATATGTAAAAAATTTAATAAATGAAGTTTCATAACATTATCCTTCTATTAATAAATAAATAAAGTTCTCTCGATCATTAGCTTTTAATAGAAACGTGTGAATAGTTTTATAGATAAACTATCATGAGCATAACTTTTAGTAGAAACGTGTGAATAGATTTTTATAGAGAAACTGTCGTGTGAGTGAGGAAGAAGCCATTTGAGTGCAATTTGAAGAAAGGCATTCATTCTGGTACATTAGTTATTAGTTCATGCAGGCTCAAAACTTAAACGATGATTAATGTTTAACTGTTCCACCTATCAAATTGCAAGATTTATTGCATGAATTTCATTTCAAATATATATAATGTAGAAGTTTCATGTAGATTTATTGCAAACAAAAGGCACAAATATTCAAGCAGGAGATAGGAGGGTCACAGTTAGCAGGTGGTAGTGATGTAAATGCAATGCTACATGTCCTTGCCTTGTCTTTGTACTGCCATTAGTATTGCTTGAAACCAACCTTCATTTCTTTCCTTCCCCACAATTTAACAGAACTAAAACACTTGAATGAGGACCACCATAATTTTGTAATATCTTGGAAAGTACGTAGAGGCCTAGTAGTTATTGATAAAAGCAAGTGGCTAGAATATTTCATCTAGGATGATATTTTATTCAAGAGTAACCAATTGTATATACCTATGAGCTCAATCCAAGAGAATCTGATTAAGGAGAAACATAGTTGTGTACTATCAAGACACTTGAGTATTAACAAGACCATAGCTTTGGTAAGTAAGAATTACTTTTGGCCTCAAATAGGATGTAAGAATTTTTTTTCAAGAATGTAAAACTTATCAAGTTGTGAAGAAAGTAGTTAGAATATTGGATTGTACCAACTTTTAATAGTGCTAGCAACAACTTGGGAGGATATAAGTATGGGTTTTTTATTTGTATTATCAAAGACATAAAGACGGCATTATTCTATTTATGTAGTGGTTGAAACATTTCACAAGATAGAATAATTCATTCCCTGTAATATGATACATCATTTTCTACCTATTGATAACTTATTTGTTAGGGATATCATGATATTGCATGATTTATGATCAAAGAGTATAATTTTATAGAAGGATACTCTAGAAGCTCATTAGATATCTTTGGAGGACACTATGAAATTAAGTGAAGATAAACTTGAAGTTTAATTAAAAATTTCACCCACAAATTGATGGAAAAAAAGAGGTACTAATTATTAGTTTGGGCAACTTGTTTGGATGTTTAATTAGGAGATAATGCAAAAAATTGGCACATAATTCTACCACAAGAAGATTTTTCATACAATAACTTAGTAAATAGGAGTACTGGGAGACCTCCGTTTTAGATTGTGATTGGATTACATCATGGGGGAGTTGTGTTGTTGAGAGACATCAATACAAAAAATAAAAGGAGCATCAAAGCGTAAGAATTTGCATGCTACGTTGAAAGAATGCATAGCTAGGTAAAGAAGCATTTATGGATAATGAACAAAGGATACAAGGGCCAGGAAAATGAAAATAAGAGAAACAAATAATTTGTAGTTGGGGATGAAGATATGGTTCATCCTAGGAATGAAACATTCCTTTTATGCACATGTACAACAAGCTTAATATGCAGAAGTTTAGTCTATTCAAAATCCTCAGAAAGTTTGGCTTGGGGAATGCCTATGAAGTTGAACTACTAGAGGGAATTCACATATCAACCATATTCAACATTTAAGATATTCATTAGTATCATAGAGGACAACCAAGTGAAGGTGATACAAAATTTTCTTTCAAGGAGGCACTACTGCAATACCAAAAATAGTAGATAAAGAATATTTTTGACAACAAAGTTGGGTGCAACATCAAAAATAATAATAGATAGAGCCCTAGTGTAGTGGAAATGGGGACTAGTAGAAGACTTGTCATATATTTTACAGGTAGAGATGGGACACCTTGGATTTTATCTAAAACCAAAGAAGTGTGAGACTCACTTTTTAAATGCCCTCGGGTGTCTAATGCAAGAGCATTAGAGGAAACCTTATCAAAGTTCACCATGTTATAGTCATTTGACATGTGATCATGAAAAAGAATCAAAGACAACAAATGCACATTCAAGTTTTAAGGCATTTGGATCAATTTTTTTAAATTATTTTTATAATATATAGAGGGAGAGTTAAGACAGTCGAGGACTATCACCAAAAAGAATTAAAAAATAGTCACCATGGCCACAAAGGGCATTAACACTATTAGATTCTACCAAGTATACATGTAAAATATTTTTAACAATGCAAAATAGATGTATTTTAGTACATAACATTGTATAATTGTTCCCTTTACTCTTATGTAGATATCACTATGTATGTCAAAAAAGGTGTTCATCTTTAGTGATTTTTGTTAACACTATATTGGTCCAAGTCCCCCCATCCAATGAGGATTCAGATTAGTTTTAAGAAAGATATCACTAACAAAAGATTACAATATAGAGCTAAACGTACAGAGTTCATCAGGAGACAGAAGTGAGACCCTTCCATACATGAAGTTTGACATAGTACAAGGAGGGCTAGGACTAGGGAGACCTCCAAATAGGACTACAATTGATTTCATTACTTGTTGAAACTTCACTATCAAAATTGAGCCAAACTACATATTTCATATTGTTGTCATTGATGTCAATGGGAATTTATTTCAAGACGCATTATTATTGATTTCAACAGTTTTATTTAGTAAATATTTTTTTGTGTTTCAAAGATAAATACTTAGATTTTAATGGTTGGTCGACCTATGCATATTAATAATAGAGTAAATTTATTTATGTGCAAAAGATGGTTAAACCCCTTGAAAAATAAATACTTGGAGAATTGAAATTAATTTATTTGTGTTAAAGTTTGCCAACGTTGCTGAAATAAAATTAATTTTTTTTTTAAGGGCCTACCTCTTGAGTGAAAAGACATGATTGGGGTATAAATAAAAGATTAAGTTTTTTTTTTGATAAAAGTGACCAAAATCACTGAAAATTTTATTAATAAAAAAGAAGTTACAGAGAAGAGCCATCTTGATAAAAAGAACAGGATGTTATAGTTGTGCATGAAACCCAACCAATAGCTAACAAAAAACCCAAAGCTACAAATATGTAGACCACCCACCAACCACCATGCTAGCATAACCAACATGATGCACATATATAACCAAAATATAAACCATAGCACAAGATAAAGGATGATATGCTAACAAAAATGAAGCTCTGAAATCTGTCAAAAGTCAAATCTTGATTCCAAAAAAAAGAAGAGAACTAAAGAGCCATCCATGGGATCAAAAGAGTTAAACCAATCATTCAAACCAACATAATTCAAGTCCATATTCATACATGAAAGCTCATCTCCGAAGGAAAAAATAGGAACATGTTGGACACCAAAATCAACAACAAAGAGAGATTCCAAATTATGATCAACAATAGTAGGAGTAGCTTGCAATGGAGAAGTAACCAGAGGATCAACACCATCACAATCCAAAGGGTGATCAAACAAAGTATAAAGACCCACCTGAAGCATTTGAGGGAAATATACACTAGGAGAGGAACAACAACATTAAGAAAAACAGCAAATTCTTCAACCACATCCTGAAGTGAGCCATCCTGCACACCAAATCTGATGAATAATGATGAATAGTTAGTACCAAACCAGTACTGAGAGGGGGGGTGAATTAGTAAAGACAAAAAATTTCCCTGAACCAGTTTGACTGCAAAGCCTGCACTTAACTGGTAAACAATAACACTGGTCTAAATCAAGGCACTACTAGTAAAACACAGTGAGAGTATGAAAGACATAAACTGGTAAACACTTAGATCTCCACACAACCTAATATCTCATTTCCACTTCACCCATATGCATAAACAAGTAATATATCATCAGAAATATAATGATTGCCGGTTCAACATGCTTTACCACTTGATAGAAAATATTAAAGCATCACATGAAAAGCATCACACATGACACACTGATTTTTCACGTGGAAACCCAACTGGGAAAAACCACGATGGGGATGAATACCCACAAGCTATTCTTTGAACTCTTTTGAAGTCCGCTCTGTTAGGAGCCTAGTCCAGTTAAAGACTTTTACAATAGGTTCTGCTAGTAACCTATCCTACTAGGGATCACCCGGTTAAAGGTTAGAACCCTATTAAAGGTTACCTCACAAGAGGATTTGAAGAACTCATTGAATTGAGTCACCTTGTTAAAGGATTTACACAAAAGCCTCTTAAAGCTACTCGGTTAAGGGATTTTCCAACTGCTGAAATGGTTAGAAGTCAACAGGTAATACACTGATCTGATAACAACACTCAATGCCAAGGCAGATCCACTTTAGCCCCCTTTCTTCTGCAATCACACTTTGTAGGTATCACCAACTTCTCTAGTCTGGAAAGAATCAAGTATCTCTTCACTGGGATACACACATAACATTTGCCAACAACTTCAAAATGAAAAACATCATCGATCTTATAGGAAACAAATAGATCGGTAGCATAAACCCTAAACCCTAAACATTTAGGTTTGACAATTCAATCGGTTCAATCCTGACCATTAATCATACTGCATTGAATACAACAGTCTTGAACATATCTCAAGATGTTCTCCAACGTTCATTCTTTATCACTTCAGGAAATTGATAACCCATCACGCGCTCTCCACCGTTTACAGAGACTTCACACATTTCTGAGGTAGATAGGATCAATCTCCATGCAAGATCCTCAAGGAAATCCTTCACATGCACAAGGCTAACGTGGAAACACTATCTGTTCTTTATTACAATGCTAACTCATCACAAGATGTCATCGGTTGAATCACACAGGCTTGGAATGCATCAACTGAAAACCCTAAAGTTGAGACTACCAACCGGTAGTCATGCCAAATGACACCCCGATACAAAACTTCCCATATACCGGTTCTCATTCCAACATACAGCTTCACTTTTTCACATATACCAGTTCACAATATCATATCGGTTCTCACACTTTAGCATAGTAACATCAATGACAACATACAATATCATCATGTCATCAAGCTCTGCACATATGCCAACAATCTCCCCCTTTGGCATTGATGGGAATATACAAAGATATCTCTCTGCTTCACATCTTCTCCCCAATACTGCATATATCTTCTCCACTTCAGATCTTCTCCCCCTTTGACAACAATGCCAAAGTGGAGGCACAAACAACTATGTTCCACTATGTTGCTCCCCCTAGGGAGTAGCATCTTTCAACACACAAATCCTGAAAAAGATTTATCAATGTAATACCTGACTGATGTGGAGCACACACTTTTAGTTCACCACTTGAAGGGGCAGCACCCCTAATTCGCATCTTAAATAGATAAATGTAGCCTTCGGTAGAGGCTTGGTGAATATGTCTGCTAACTGCTCCTTACTGGAAACATGTTCCAATACAACTTCTTTGTTCTGAACCTTCTCCCTCAAGAAATGATACTTGAGCTCAAAGTGCTTGGTTCTAGCATGTAAAACCGGATTCTTGGAAATATTAATTGCACTTGTGTTGTCACAAAATATACTTACTGGTTCAGATACAAGAACTTTGAAGCCACTTAATACATGCTTCATCCAAATTGTTTGGGTCCAGTTCATAAATGCTGCAACATATTCCGCTTCTGCTGTAGATTGAGAGATACAACTTTGCTTCTTACTCATCCATGAGACCAGTCTACCACCAAGAAAGAATGCACCACTGGTTGTTCTCTTCCGGTCGTCCACATTACCAGCCCAATCAACATCTATAAACACTTTGAGGTTGAAATCATTACTGTATGGATACCATAATCCATAGTCAATAGTTCCCTTTAGATATCTAAGAATCCGCTTGACTACTACCAAGTGGGATTCTCTTGGACTTTTTTGGAACTGTGCAGTAATGCCCACTACATGTGCAATGTCCGGTCTACTATGTACTACATAGTGCAACTTATCAATCATTGATGGGTATTACTTCTCATTTACCAACGCCGAGTCATCCTCTTTTGATAATTTACAATTGGTCACCATCGATGTACCAACCGGTTTGCTGTCTTCCATGCCAAAGGTCTTCAATACCTCTTTGATATACTTCGACTGAGTGATAAAGATACCATCTTTCATTTGTTGAATCTGTAGTCCAATGAAGAACTTAATCTCCCCTATAAGTGACATCTCAAATTCCTTCTTCATCTCATTTGCAAAATCATGACTCATCTTGTCATCTCCACCAAAAATTATGTCATCAACAAATACTTCACATATCAGAATCTGATCTCCTTCTAACTTCAAATAGATATTGCTATCTTCACTTGTTCTTTCAAATCCAATCTTCAGAAGATGGGAGTGTAAGTGTTCATAGCATGCTCTAGGTGCCTACTTCAATCCATACAAGGCTTTATGTAGCCTACACACCATGTCCCTGTCTTCTGATAGGGAAAACCCATCTGGTTGCTCTATATACACCTCCTCTTCAAGCATTCCATTCAGAAATGCAGATTTTACATCCATTTGATATACTTTGAATCCCTTCAAGGTTGCATATGCAAGAAGAATACGAACTCCTTCCAATCTAGCTATTGGAGCAAAGGTTTCTCCATAGTCTTCTCCTTCTTCTTGAGCATAGCCCTTACACACCAGTCTGGCTTTGTTTCTTACCACTGTGCCATCTTCATTCAGCTTATTTCTGGAAACCCATTTGGTGCCAATGACATTTTTATGCACAGGTCTGGGTACCAAAGACCATGTACCATTCTTTTCTATCTGGTCAAGTTCCTCTTCCATAGCCTTGATCCAGTCTTCATCTTTATGTGCCTCTTTAAATGTTTTAGGCTCAAATTCAGAGATCATGCAAGAATGTTTGTCCTTATTATCACCATTAGGATAGTTTACAACAATGTGTCCTATCCTATTGCAAGAAAAGCATTTCAAAGGGAGCTTACCTCTGTATTTACCAGTTCCCTTAGGAAGTCTCTTGGCAAGAAGAGCTTCAAATTCCATTAGGATCTCCTCATCATCCATTTCTCTTCTTTGTCTTGGTTCACAACTAGTACTAGCTTCTTTTCCCTTTCTAGATGGTGCAACAGATGCTCTAAAGGCTGATTCAGTCTTCTGAATACTGCCATCATAATTATTTAGCTCATATGCGGTCAACTTAGCAATGATGGAGTCTAGGGATACCTTTGTCTTGTCTATAGACCTCAACTCCTGAATAGAAGCAACCCTTATTGCATAGACTGGTAACAAGGATCTTAAGACTTTGCTAACAACAGTGGAATCATCTATTTTACCTCCTGCACTCTTGATGTCTCCAACAATAGTTTTGATTCTTATTCCATATTGTTGAATGGTCTCTCCTTCAACCATCCACATGTCTTCAAACATTCCCCTAAGGCTCTCTTCCTTAGCTTGTTTCACATGCTCATCACCGCCATAGATATTCTCCAGAGCATCCCATACTTCTTTGCGATTATCTTTATCCTGAACATCAATAAACTCAATGTTAGATAGACTGCTGATTAGGGCTTCCATGACTTGCCCATTCTCTTGAATCTCTCTTTTTGATCATCAGTGAGAGTACCGGTAGGAATAACATAATAATTCTCAACATAGCTCTAGTGTTGAGCACCCATTCTTCTAATGTAGATCTTCATTCTGTCCTTTCATATCTTAAAGTTATCTCTGTTGAACTTTGGGCCTTCCTTCTTCATCATTAGAGTAGAATCTTTTCCTCAAGCGGTTAAGCTTACAACACAGAGGACCTGGAAGGTGCTCTGATACTAATTGATGAATAATGATGAACAGTTAGTACCAAACCGGTACTGAGAGGGGGGGTGAATCAATACAGACAAAAACTTTCCCTGAACTAGTTTGACTGCAAAGACTGCACTTAACTGGTAAATAGTAACACCGGTCTAAATCAGGGCACTACCGATAAAACACAGTGAGAGTATGAAAGACATAAACTGGTAAACACTTAGGTCTCCACACAAATAAATATCTCATTTCCACTTCACCTGTATGCATAAAAAAGTAATATATCATCAGAAATATAATGACTGCCAGTTCAACATGCTTTATCACTTGACATAAAATATTAAAGCATCACATATGACACACTGATTTTTCATGTGGAAACCCAACTGGGAAAAACCATGGTGGGGATGAATACCCACAAGCTATTCTTTGAACTCTTTTGAAGTCCACTATGTTAGGAGCCTAGTCTGTTTAAAGACTTTTACAATAGGTTCTGCTAGGAACCGATCCTACTAGGGATCACCCGATTAAGGGATGGCTAAATACCCGGTTAAAGGTTAGAACCTTGTTAAAGGTTACCTCGCAAGAGGATTTGAAGAACTCATTGAATTGAGTCAACTTGTTAAAGGATTTACACAAAAGCTTGTTAAGGCTACCTGGTTAAGGGATTTTCCAACTGCTAAAATGGTTAGAAGTCAATAGGTAATACACTGATCTGATAACAACACTCAATGCCAAGGTAGATCCACTTTAGCTCCTTTGCTTCTGCAATCACACTCTGCAGGTATCACCTCACTTCTCCGGTCTGGAAAGAATCAAGTATCTCTTCACTGGGATACACACATAACATTTGCCAACAACTTCAAAATGAAAAACATCATCAACCTCATAGGAAACAGATAGATCGGTAGCATAAAACCTAAACCCTAAACATTTAGGTTTGACAATTCAATCGATTCAATCTTGATCGTTAATCATACTGCATTGAATACAACAGTCTTGAACAAATCTCAAGACATTCTCCAACATTCATTCTTTGCCGCTTCAGGAAGTTGATAACCCATCACGCACTCTCCACCATTTACAGAGACTTCGCACATTCCCGAGGTAGATAGGATCAATCTCCATGCAAGATCCTCAAGGAAATCCTTCACGCGCACAAGCCTGACGTAGCAACATTATCTGATCTTCATTACAATGCTAACTCATCACAAGATGTCATCGGTTGATTCACATAGGCTCGAAATGCATCAACTGAAAACCCTGAAGTTGAGATTAGCAACCGGTAGTCATGCCAAATGACACCCCGATACAAAACTTCCCATATACTGGTTCTCATTCCAACATATCGCTTCACTTTTCACATATACCGGTTCACAATATCATACTGGTTCTCACATATACCGGTTCACAATATCATACCGGTTCTCACATATACCGATTCACAATATCATATCGGTTCTCACACTTCAGCATATTGACATCAATGACAACATACAATATCATCATGTCATCAAGCTCTGCACATATGCCAACAAAATCTAACAACAACAAGAAGCTCACGTAGATGGGTATTAGACATGAATTGATAAAATTCCACAAAGCCACTAATGGAGAAAAAAACATCCTCCACCTTATGAGATTGTAACTGTAGTCACATAAATCTATCCATTTTAATTAAATGAATATTTTCTATTTATTGGATTAAAAATCCACTAGCCAATAGTTAATTAAATTAACATTTAATTAATTCATCTTCAAACATTCTCCTATTAATTAAATAAATTATTCAATTTATTTTAATTAATTCATTAAACTAAATTCACAATCAATTAAATGAATAAATCCTATTTATTCAATTTAATCCCCTTTCCTCTTTTAAATAAATTAAATAAAACATTTATTTAAATCATTAAATCCCCCCCCCACTTGCATTCTCCTAAAAATGCAACTTGCACCTATTTATTGAAATAAATGAATTTTATTTTAATAAAAATCCTATTTTCCCTCACCCACCAAACCCACTTGCAATCCTAATCCCCTTCTAGATTCTTCTAAACCCCTTTCAAATTAGCCTAATCCATCCCCTAAATATTGTCACATTCCTAAGCAACTTGGAGTCACTTCTCAAAGACCTAAAAGTCTTTGAAAAGCATTAAATGCTTTGTGTGTTCAACAATTTAACCTTTAAAGTCTTCCAAACCACTTATGGCTCTTACATGACCATTAATGGTTAACTCAACTCACCCACATGGTTAGGGACTTTGACCCCTAACTTAACCCTCATGTGACCAATGTGTCTTCTCAAGCATTTATTGCTTTGACCATGGTTATCCTCACTAACTCTTGCACAAGAGTTTATCCATTCGATAAAAACATTATTCTTTAGATAATGAATTTATTCACTCACCCCAACCTTAACCTTAACTCCCAAGTTAACTCTCGGGTCATGTTAAGCATTTAATGATTCTTCCCTCTCCCCTCAACCTATCTCATATTGACACTTGTCATCTTGGGATTCGGTTGAAAGTCCTCACATGGATTGAATACCATTCAATCCTGACCCTTGTTGAGATTACTCAATCTCAACCATCCATTGCTCCATTTTACCTATAAATAGAGCTCACATTCCTCATTTTCAAATCCTCAAGCATTCTCAAGCATTTAGCATTCATAGTCATAATCTTGAAAACTTGCATGCATTATAGTGAATTTTAGAGAAGAGCATTTAGCATAAATCTCATACATTGTTATTTTGGTCTAAAATAAATCATTCCTCACTTCATAGCATCTAAATATTAGTTTGTTCACACTTGCATTGCATTTAGATTAATCATTTGTCAATCTTGAACCTCCATAAGGCATACATAGTGCAAAAAGCTGCTAAGAGCTACACTAATTTGGAACTTGGAGAGGAGAGGAACAAGGGAGGAGGAGCTATGTGCATGGTAGAAGACATTTGGAGATGTCTTCTTGCATTTATATTCATAGTTAAATGCTTTACTTTGTTTTTAGTGTCTCTCTTGGTATGTCTGCTTAGACTAGTTTTTGGTTGATTAACACTAAATCTTCTTTGTTTTTTGTGTTTTCTTGTGTTATACGACCATAGGTTCTTGTCTAAACATTAACCCCATTTTGCAGAGCATCATTTGGTGAACCCGACGTGAATCGAAGAACAACTTTTTGAAACTACTAACTTGTTTGACTGTTTTAATTGACACACAGGTCGTGCTTTGACACTTTTGTTCGCGCTTTAGCGCTATTGAAATTTGGTATTTTAGCCCTATTGTCTCAAATTTAGTGCTATTGTCCCTAGTATAGTGCTTTTGACTATTAAGTAGCGTTGTTGCCCCTATTTTAGCGTTGTTGACTTTCTGTATAACTAAACTCTTGTAGCGCTTTTGTCCTTACTTTTGTGCTTTTGTGTTAAGTAGCGCTTATGTTCTCACATAGAGTAGCGGTATTGTAACAGAGCATTGTAGAAAAATACCTTGAAACCGAAAACCCAAAAATTTTAGGCTTGTGGAAGCCCCCCATACATACGCATTTTTCTAACTTGTTTTCTTTTGTGCAGTTTTTGACTAACCCCTACAATAAGAAATTTTAGTGATTTTTAGCTTAGGAAGTAAAATTTGTTGTTTTTTATTGCTAACTTTGTCTTTCAAGTGGGATAAAATAAACTCACTTTCTTTTTGTTTAAAAATAAACTACACTTTGCTTTGGGTTTTAAAAATTCACCACATCTTTCATTTGGAGCTCTAAAAAGAACATCATTGTTACAAGCTAAAAAGAACCACAAAAACTCAAACAAAAACAATTTTATTTCTTGCAAGTTAGGATTCATTTTTCTTTTGGTGCTTAAAATCAACAACACAAATTTTGGTTTTCATGCATCAATTGAAGTTAAAAATCACAATCCACACTTGGTTTTTGGGCAAATAAAAAGAACAATCAACTTTTCTCGTTTTTCAAAGCAATTTACTTCAACCAAACGTACTTTTAATTAAGTTGACCAGGATTTCATTTTTCCTAGTTTACTCAACATATTGCCTTTGAAGGATAAAAAGAACACCATGGCTGTTGGAGCAACATCCCTAAATAGATAGATCATCATTGCAATGATAAGCTAAAAAGAACAAGTGTATTTTGTGTTTGGCACACTTGTGCAAAACGAGTTTGTTGAGTGGTCCTACTTCTAACACACTATCCTCTCCCTTGGCTTTCGTGGTCCTAGGTGCAAGAGAAAGTGTTAGTAACACTCAAATTTTATCTTTTTAAGAGAGGTCTACCAAGAGACACATCACTCTTGGGAACGACCTCTCACGGTAAATCCTTTGAGCCGCTATAGAAATCAGGTGTGAGCAAAAGTTGTAGCCTTGGGTATAGTTGTTCCTACAGTGTAACTTACCAAAAGGACAAATGGGCCCCACCACAAGTTATAAGGTTCTTAAGTGAGTCACTGCAGAATGAACTTATGTCCAAAGACATCGAAAATTACTAAACACCTTTATGTAGTAGCCCACCTCTTCTATTGATTGAGGATATTTGTGATAAATTCAGTGCAATAGCATAGAAGGTTTTGCTCCCAAGATACTCACCATACATATTTCCTTGAGTAGAAACATAACTTTTTGAAAGGTTACTTGTAGGTCGATAAAAGTGGTGACTCCCCCATCATAGGGATCATCTATTTTTTATGCTCGTGCAAGACTTAGTATATCACATCCTTACCTACCATGATGAGATTCATAGGGTATGTAGTACCAAAGTTGAAGAAATATCAAGATGTGGGCTGAAATTATCGCAACTGGCCATTTGACCTTAGGGATAAAGAGTGTTTGAAGTGTTTTTCATTTTGAGTCAAGACCAGTGCAAATTGAGCCAACTTCAGGCTTTGGAAACACCTAAAATATATTTGAAGGAAAGGGTCATAAAAAGTTCAAAGGATTAGGTTGATCTAGACCCACACCTATTTGTGCCTTTTTGAGGCAACATTCTCATGTTTGTGTGCTTGCTTTGTTTTCTTGTCAAAGGAAAAGTAAAAAAAAATCAGTTCCAAAAACAAGTATTCATCCAACACAAACATTTTCAAAAACAAAAGATCAAAAACAAAAGAGCAACAACAAAAGTATCAAACTATATGACCATTCTTCACATCTTAAGAAAAGAGAATCTTCATCAACATGTCAACTTGAAGAGAAGACCATTAAGCTCAAAGGATTTTATCAAAAGGAGGAAATTCATCCAAGGGGTTGAGCTTAGTTGGTTAAAGCATTGAGTTCTCAATGTGGATACCCAAGTTCAACTCCCAAGAGGGACACCTTTATGTAGACTCTTGGTCTTCCTAAGGGGATTTCTAAGTTGTGACCCTTGGTCTTCCACTTGTTGTTAGTTTGCTCGAAAGGAGCTGATATTTGTAATAAGTTGGATGCTCGAATGAGCTGATATGTAATGATTATATGATGTCTAATCTAAAAAAAGGAGGAAATTCTTCTATCTTAATAGACAAATATTTTTCTCACATAGAACCTTCTTACATCACATGCGTCTATACCTGCAAGGGAAATCAAACGAGTTTGATCAAGAGTCATTAAACCGCAGAGCTTTTACTCAATATAGAGCTTTGAGCTATCATCAAAACAAGGGAGGCAAAATCAATCCTGCCTTCTTTCCAGACAGTTGCATCACATATAACTCAACTAGGGAAGAACCACCAACCCCTAAAAGAGAAGAGGAAGAGTTTGTTCCTTTTGTAACACAGAGTTTCTATTGAAGTTAACATTTCATCCATTATCACATTCATATCTCATCAAATCCATTCCAACTCTCAAAACATCAAGAGGTTTTTATCCTAAGTTTTGTTTCGATATTGCTTGAATCAAACACAATACATCACTTTTTTTTAGAGTGTCTCGACATCTAGGATAAACTCATCCTAAGAGGCATTTATACGCAGGTTAAAATTGGTCTATGAGTGAATCCTCTCATTACTAGGTAGTTGGGTCTGTAACACATCTCAGATCTCTCTAAACCTTATCACATCAAACTTTGTCAATCAAACACAACAAGCAATTCAAGAAAGAACTTTGGTAACATCTACCTTAGTGCTAGGGATCCATATGCAAAACACTTCACCAAAAATCAATCTTTCATTCCATCACCAACTTATCATCATTTTCATCAAACCTCAACAAAATGGCTCAAACCAGATCAAGGTCTAGACAACAAGAAATTGAGGAAGAAGAGGAGGAAAATATCAATGAATTCCAAGAAGCTCTTGGAGGAAATCCAAATGATGAAAATCCAAGTACTCCTACTCTTGCGGCAATAGAAAGGGCACAACACAACCCTCTCTTTAATAGAATTTTTGACGAAATACTCAGGAGCAATGCTAATGCTCACTTTTTAAGACTTGCTCAAGAGGGAGCCAAACTACCCTCTGATTTTGATGTTGCACAACTAAGGCAAGCATTAGAAGCCAAAGTCATAATGAGGATGAAAGAGGTCGAGACCACATCAGATACAACCTTCATCAAGGTAATCCCCCACCTCCTCCTCCTCCAAATGAAATAGACATGTTGCGGCAACAAGTCAAAAATCTCGCCTAACAAATTTATAGTGGTGTGAAAACTAATTAGTTTTCATTTAATGACAATTGTCCCTATCCCTTTGATAGGAATCTTCATATGCCACCTTTTCCATGAGGGTTTGAAACACCCAAGTTCAAAAATTACCGAGGAAAAGGAGATCCTCGCGATCATGTTAGAGAATTCCATTCAGCTTGCCTCAAAGTGGCATACGAGGACACATACCTAATGTGACTTTTTCCCCAAAGTTTGGGAGGAACAACCACATCATGGTTTTCCCAACTACCAGGTGGCATTAGGACCTTCAAAGAACTAGTCCAGAAGTTCCTGGCACATTACTCACACAACATTGAACGTGATATCACCATGGCTAATCTATGTAACACTAAGCAAAAACCAGACGAGCTATTTTCAGTCTTTTTGCAATGATGGCATCAAATGTCTAGCAGACGTTCTCTTCAGTTACCTGAACAAGAACTGGTAGAAATATTTATTTCCAACTTAAACAACAAAATGGAATTTCACCTAGACGTAAAAGACACAGACTCCTTCAATGACATGATCACCAAAGGTTTAAAATGTGAGCGGACTCTCATAAAAAAAGGGCTTATCAAGATATACAATGAGCCAAAGGATGGCCCTCGCCCACGCATCAATAGTGACAAGCCTAACTTTTGGAACAAAAACAAAAACATCGTCAATGACGGGGTTGTGGATGCAAGAACTATCAAAAGTGCACAACCTATGGTCCAATTTGAGGGATAGAACCCCCCATCCAAGAATAACATAGTTACTCCTCCAAATCAAGGATGCAATATATCTCAAGAGGAACCCAGACAATGGCAACAAAATTTTAAACCAAAACGAACATACACTCCCTTAGGGGAAGCTATTGAAACGGTGTTACGTTAGCTGGTTTCTCAAAATCTAGTGACCTTACCCAAAACATCAAATTACAAACCTCAGGTCAAACCTTCATGGTGGAGGGATACTGAACATTGTGATTTCCATCAAGGGAAAGGGCATAAGACAAGCAATTGTCACAGATTGAAAGATCGTATTCAAGATCTTATTGACCGAGGTGAGATCGAAATCGAAGGACACGACCCAAAAACAACAAACAATGATCATCTCATGTTCAAAAATCCACTTCCATCACAAGATCAAAGAGGTCCTTCCACTTCAGGGCGAAACACAAATACCATTGACTATACGCGCGCCGCCTATAATTACACTGTGAATCACCTATATGATGCCAGTGAGAAAATTGCAACTATTACCATAAAAAATCCTAGCTCCACTTGCAATTTTGTTACACGTCGTGGCAAGATTATCAAGACACTTGAGTATTAACAAGACCATAGCTTTGGTAAGTGAGAATTACCTTTGGCCTCAAATGTGTAAGGATGTAAGAATTTTTTTTCAAGAATGTAAAACCTATCAAGTTGTAAAAGAAATTAGTTAGAATATTGGATTGTACCAACCTTTAATAGTGCTAGCAAGAACTTGGGAGGATATAAGCATGGGTTTTTTATTTGGATTATCAAAGACATAAAGACAACATTATTCTATTTATGTAGTGGTTGAAACATTTCACAAGATAGAATAATTCATTCCCTGTAATATGATACATCATTTTCTACCTATTGATAACTTATTTGTTAGGGATATCATGATATTGCATGATTTATGATCAAAGAGTATAATTTTATAGAAGGATACTCTAGAAGCCAATTAGATATCTTTGGAGGACACTATGAAATCAAGTGAAGATAAAATTGAAGATTAATTAAAAATTTCACCCACAAATTTATGGAAAAAAATAGGTACTAATTATTAGTTTGGGCAACTTGTTTGGATGTTTAATTAGGATATAACGCAAAAAATTGGAACATAATTCTACCACAAGAATATTTTTCATACAATAACTTAGTAAATAGGAGTACTCGGAGACCTCCATTTTAGATTGTGATTGGATTACATCATATGGGAGTTGTGTTATTAAGAGACGTCAATACAAAAAATAAAAGGAGCATCAAAGCGTAATAATTTGCATGCTACGTTGAAAGAATGCATAGCTAGGTAAAGAAGCATTTATGGATAATGAACAAAGGATACAAGGGCCAGGAAAATGAAAATAAGAGAAACAAATAATTTGTAGTTGGGGATGAAGATATGGTGCATCCTAGGAATGAAACATTCCTTTTATGCACATGTACAACAAGCTTAATATGCAGAAGTTTAGTCTATTCAAAATCCTCAGAAAGTTTGGCTTGGGGAATGCCTATGAAGTTGAACTACTAGAGGGAATTCACATATCAACCATATTCAACATTTAAGATATGCATTAGTATCATAGAGGACAACCAAGTGAAGGCGATACAAAATTTTCTTTCAAGGAGGCACTACCGCAATACCAAAAATAGTAGATAAAGAATATTTTTGACAACAAAGTTGGGTGCAACATCAAAAATAATAATAGATAGAGCCCTAGTGTAGTGGAAATGGGGACTAGTAGAAGACTTGTCATATATTTTACAGGTAGAGATGGGACACCTTGGATTTTATCTAAAACCAAAGAAGTGTGAGACTCACTTTTTAAATGCCCTTGGGTGTCTAATGCAAGAGAATTAGAGGAAACCTTATCAAAGTTCACCATGTTATAGTCATTTGACATGTGATCATGAAAAAGAATCAAAGACAACAAATGCACATTCAAGTTTTAAGGCATTTGGATCAATTTTTTTAAATTATTTTTATTATATATAGAGGGAGAGTTAAGACAGTCAAGGACTATCACCAAAAAGAATTAAAAAATAGTCACCATGGCCACAAAGGGAATTAACACTATTAGATTCTACCAAGTATACATGTAAAATATTTTTAACAATGCAAAATAGATGTATTTTAGTACATAACATTGTATAATTGTTCCCTTTACTCTTATGTAGATATCACTATGTATGTCAAAAAAGGTGTTCATCTTTAGTGATTTTTGTTAACACTATATTGGTCCAAGTCCCCCCATCCAATGAGGATTCAGATTAGTTTTAAGAAAGATATCACTAACAAAAGATTACAATATAGAGCTAAACGTACAGAGTTCATCAGGAGACAGAAGTGAGACCCTTCCATACATGAAGTTTGACATAGTACAAGGAGGGCTAGGACTAGGGAGAGCTCCAAATAGGACTACAATTGATTTCATTACTTGTTGAAACTTCACTATCAAAATTGAGCCAAACTACATATTTCATATTGTTGTCATTGATGTCAATGGGGAATTAATTTCAAGACGCATTATTATTGATTTCAACAGTTTTATTTAGTAAATATTTTTTTGTGTTTCAAAGATAAATACTTAGATTTTAATGGTTGGTCGACCTATGCATATTAATAATAGTGTAAATATATTTATGTGCAAAAGATGGTTAAACCCCTTGAAAAATAAATACTTGGAGAATTGAAATTAATTTATTTGTGTTAAAGTTTGCCGACATTGATGAAATAAAATTAATTTTTTAAATTTTTTTTAAGGCCTACCTCTTGAGTGAAAAGACATGATTAGGGTATAAATAAAAGATTAAGTTTTTTTTTATAAAAGTGACCAAAATCACTGAAAATTTTATTAATAAAAAAGAAGTTACAGAGAAGAGCCATCTTGATAAAAAGAATAGGATTTTATATTTGTGCATGAAACCCAACCAATAGCTAACAAAAAACCCAAAGCTACAAATATGTAGACCACCCACCAACCACCATGCTAGCATAACCAACATGATGCACATATATAACCAAAATATAAACCAAAGCACAAGATAAAGGATAATATGCTAACAAAAATGAAGCTCTAAAATCTGTCAAAAGTCAAATCTTGATTCCAGAAAAAAGAAGAGAACTAAAGAACCATCCATGGGATCAAAAGAGCTAAACCAATCATTCGAACCAACAGAATTCAAGTCCATATTCATACATGAAATCTCATCTCCCAAGGAAAAAATACGAACATGTTGGACACCAAAATCAACAACAAAGAGAGATTATAAATTATGATCAACAATAGTAGGAGTAGCTTGCAATGGAGGAGTAACCAGAGGATCAACACCATCACAATCCAAAGGGTGATCAAACAAAGTATAAAGACCCACCTGAAGCATTTGAGGGAAATATACACTAGGGGAGGAACAACAACATTAAGAAAAACACCAAATTCTTCAACCGCATCCTGAAGTGAGCCATCCTGCACACCAAATCTAACAACAAGAAGAAGCTCACGTAGACAGGTATTAGACATGAATTGATAAAATTCCACAAAGCCACTAATGGGGAAAGAAACAACCTCCAACTTATGAGATTGTAACTGTAGTCACATAAATCTGTCCATTTTAATTAAATGAATATTTGCTATTTATTGGATTAAAAATCCACTAGCCAATAGTTAATTAAATTAACATTTAATTAATTCATCTTCAAGTATTCTCCTATTAATTAAATAGATTATTGAATTTATTTTAATTAATTCATTAAACTAAATTCACAATCAATTAAATGAATAAATCATATTTATTCAATTTAATCCCCTTTCCTCTTTTAAATAAATTAAATAAAACATTTATTTAAATCATTACATCCCCCCCCCACTTGCATTCTCCTAAAAATGCAACTTGCACCTATTTATTTAAATAAATGAATTTTATTTTAATAAAAATCCTATTTTCCCTCACCCACCAAACCCACTTGCAATCCTAACCCCCTTGTAGATTCTTCTAAACCCCTTTCTAATTAGCCTAATCCATCCCCTAAATATTGTTACATTTCTAAGCAACTTGGAGTCACTTCTCAAAGACTTCAAAGTCTTTGAAAAGCATTAAATGCTTTGTGTGTTCAACAATTTAACCTTTAAAGTCTTCCAAACCACTTATGGCTCTTACTTGACCATTAATGGTTAACTCAACTCACCCACATGGTTAGGGACTTTGACCCCTAACTTAACCCTTATGTGACCCATGTGTCTTCTCAAGCATTTATTGCTTTGACCATGGTTATCCTCACTAACTCTTGCACAGGAGTTTATCCATTGGATAAAAGCATTATTCTTTGCATAATGAATTTATTCACTCAACCCAACCTTAACCTTAACTTCCAAGTTAACTCTCGGGTCATGTCAATCATTTAATGCTTCTTCTCTCTCCCCTCAATCTATCTCATATTGACACTTGTCATCCTAGGATTGGGTTGAAAGTCCTCACATGGATTGAATACCATTCAATCCTGACCCTTGTTGAGATTATTCAATCTCAACCATCCATTTCTCCATTTTACCTATAAATAGAGCTCACATTCCTCATTTTCAAATCCTCAAGCATTCTCAAGCATTTAGCATTCATAGTCATAATCCTGAAAACTTGCATGCATTATAGTGAATTTTAGAGAAGAGCATTTAGCATAAAACTCATACATTGTTATTTTGGTCTAAAATATATCATTCCTCACTTCATAGCTTCTAAATATTAGTTTGTTCACACTTGCATAGCATTTAGATTAATCATTTGTCAATCTTGAACCTCCATAAGGCATACATAGTGCAAAAAGCTGCTAAGAGCTACACTAATTTGGAACTTGGAGAGGAGAGGAACAAGGGAGGAGGAGCTATGAGCATGGTAGAAGACATTTGGGGATGTCTTCTTGCATTTATATTTGTAGTTAAATTCTTTACTTTGTTTTTAGTGTCTCTCTTGGTATGCCTGCTTAGAGTAGTTTTTGGTTGATTAACACTAACTCTTCTTTGTTTCTTGTGTTTTCTTGTGTTATACAACCACAGCTTCTTGTCTAAACATTAACCCTATTTTGCAGACCATCAATAACAAATAATCAAGAATATCCTCATCATACAAATCAAGATTAATGTATTTTATGGCAATATATCGAACCAGAGAAGTATCAAGTAATAAATCCATAATTATACTAAGAAACCGAGAAACAAATTCTATAAGTAAAGCAGAATGATTACATTCAAGCCAAGAATTACTAATCAATGAGTGAATTGCATCTTCAATGTGAGAGTAGCTCATGGAAAAATCCAATGAAATCCTTTCAAAAGGGTACTTAACCTTACCCCTTACCTCCCAATGACATTGTGGGATGGATACTCTATATTCCATATCACTATAAAATACAATAAGAAACTAGAGTGCAGAGAAAACAAAATATGAGCATTAATATATCCCAACCATAAAATTATAATGAAGATTGTGCCAATCTTGCAAAAGAAACCATCATTGACCATAATGAAGGATGTGTTGGCTCACACAAGTGAAAGATCCCACAATAAATAATAATGTCACAATCATAACAAGTGAAACCATCCTCATGGCATAAGAATATAACTTAAACATGTTTTCTCAATGGGTATAGCAACCTAATTTTCATGTGGCCCAACAAACAAATACTTCCAATGAAAGTAGGTCATATAACAATAAAGATACCAACCAAAGAAAGTATTGATTGATCACCTCTGCAACTACCAAGTGATGTAAGAAAAGTGCCACATACCTCACATGATAGATATGAAGGGAATCAATTACAATGCCACATATTATCCTACCAAGTAATCACAACATCCACTTCCAGAGAAGGCATGCCAAACAATCATTACATCTACCAAAGGACAAATGATGACGCCATCCTCATCACAAGGGCTTCACTTAGTGAACCTAGGTTATATCACATGCGTTCATGGCATACTAAAGAATCCCCCTATTTTCAAAAAATATTGCCCTAAACTCCTTTTTTGTCACCCCCTCCCAATACACAACCTGAATTAAAAGCCCTCCTATTTTCACCAAATATTGCATTTTTTCTTAGCCTGAATTAAAAACCCCTATTTTTGAACCGATAGGAAATATATTGTATCCTCATTTTTGGGATATTAAACTCCCCAATATGAACACACATGATATAATATTTCCTAGTTAGTGAATCCCTCATGATCCTCATCACCTCAAGAAAAACTAGTCTTATAAATGTCTTCCTCAATATGATAGAAGACGACAACACAATTGCAAATTACCTTAGAAGTGGTGAGAGATCAACTACAATGACCTCCAAAATGCAACAATTTTCATCTATAGCCTTATTAGCAAGAAAATCTGCAATGAAGTTAGCCTCATGAAAATAATGAGTAACTTCATAAGAGCTAAAGCATTGAATCTAAAGTAGAAACTTATCCAATAGATATTGATGATTCCTATTTGTCACCAGCTTATTAGTAAGAGCATAAAAAATGAACATAAAGTCTCCTTCAATCAAGATATCATTAATCCCCCAAAAAATAACAATATATAACCCAAAACAAAGAGCTTCCAATTCTACCATATTATTTGTACCATCAGTAATCACTTTACCTGTAGCCCTAACAACATTTGCTTTATAGTAAAAAAATAAGAATTTCAATCCCAGACTTTCTAGGATTCCCCCTAGAAGAACCATCATAGTTCAATTTGTATTTTTGAGGAGGAGGAGGGAGGGAGCCACTTAGAATTCTTTCTAAGGGTCACCTTATTAGACACGCTAGAATTAGATCCATGAAGAGGAAAGACTTTCAAAGAAGGCTAAGAATCAACTCTTACTATCCCAAATAGATAAGGTTTTTAAGTTATTCAAATTCTTATAAATGAAAGACAATGTTACTTCTGAAATACCTCTTTCTATAGATGAAAGTGTTTATGGTGAAAATGGATAAAACAATATTGAAAGACTAAATGAATTCAACCACAAAACCCTAGCCTAACAACAACAAAGATCCACCATAACATATGAAGATTACCTAAGACAATGCAAATCAAATGAAATCACAAAGATTATACCATCACATGCCCAATAGGGTTTGGATCTCCATTCTTCCTATCTCCATTGATCTTGCTTGATATATTTGCTCTTAGATTTTATATGTACACAAGAGCTCAATAATGAATGGAAATGTGGTTGCAAGTAGGCTTGATTGCATATGCAATTTCAAAAGCGTAGTCGGGGCTGAATGCATAGTGAGTTAGTTAGGGTGCATAGATTGATTAGGGTTGATAATGAAGGAAGCATCTCCTTATATAGAAGATACTATAAGAAATGAAGGGATAAGATTGAGAGGTGTAACAGATAAATGGTCGGCTATGATTAGAGGGTAGGTAAAGGAAATAAGAAAATAATGAAAGGGTAGGTAGTGTAGGAATTAAGAGATGAATGACATGTGTCATAGGTGGAAAAGGTTAATGAATTAATTAAATAAATAAAGATTTATTTAATTAATAGAAGAAGTGGGATCAATTAAATAAATAAGATATTTATTTAATTTAGGAAAAGGATAATTTAAATAAATAAATGTATTTATTTAAATGAGAAATAAGGCTAGAAGAGGATAAATGAATTAATTAAATAAATAAAGATATTCATTTAATTAGACTGGACAATTTTAGGTGTCTACAAAAAGAACAACCTCCAATGAAGAAGGTTTCTTTCTAAATATTCTATTGTTCCTCTCAATAAAGATATTCCAAATAAGCAACGAGGGATTATCATCCCACATGCAAGCAAAAAAAGATGAGGAATAAAGCTTGGGCCAACTTTGGAAATGAGACTTCAACAAATCACAAGGAGCATAATACTAACCCAACTTAAAACAAAGCTAGTCCCAACAAGCTCGAGCAAAAGGACAATTAAGAAAGAGGTGATTCGAAGATTCAATAAAATACCCACAAAAAACACAAGGAAAAACTACAGTAATACCAAGCCTATCTAATCTCAATCCAGTAAGAACTCTATCTTGAACAAAAAACCCTAGCTAGAAGATCTGAAATAATGGAAGCATTAACAAGAGAATTATAACCTTCCTTCATAGAATATTTCCCAAAATTTGACATTGTCCAAATTAGTTCATCCTCTTTATCATTCAAAATAACAAACCTATGAGACATTTCTTAATTATAAGTGGGAATCATATCTTAAGAGACCAAAAGAGAATCAACTGGTTTCGAATAGGCCCTTGGCAAAACCCCAAAATAATCAACAAAGAATCAAAGATAAAAACTCTCCAATGGGATTTCAATAGTATCATGTTAAACCAGACCAGTCTTTGGAATTTTTTAAAGGGGGTTGCCCATTCCAAGAATCATTCAAAATCTTAGCCTTTCAACCATTATGAACAAGCCAAGATAGATGAGGTAAAATGACTGAGCGAACAAAGAAAGAAAATTCCAAATGGAGGAGCTAGGTATAAAAGAAGAGGCTATAAATATGCGCTCTCTTATAGAATTATTCAAATACTTTACATACATGATCCTACACCACTTAGATAAAGGATTTTGATAGAGTTTCCAAACCATTTTAGCTCCTAAGGCTAAATTTTGGAGAGCTAAATTCTGAATACCAACACCACCACAATCCTTTGGAAGACATACCTTCTCCCAAGAAACCAAAGGTATCCTAGATCTACCCCCAACATTATCATTCTGAAGGAAATACTACAGAGTACATTGCAATTGAACAATGGAGCTACTAGGAGATTTAATAATTGACATAACATAAATCAAAATAGCATTGAGGACATAATTGATCATCATAATTTTTCCTAAAAAGGAAAGCCATTTATGTTTCTAAGACAATATTTTAGTTTATAGAGGAGATAACCTTACCCCCATAATCATGTCTCTCAGAACTTATAAAGAAAAAGAATGCCAAGGCACTTACAAGGTAGGGAGCCCACAAAGAACCCCAGAAAGAAGACAATCTTTGTTGAACCAAAGGTCGAACATTAATGAAAAAAACCTTTGACTTAGATGGATTTACAAGTTGACTCGAAGTAATAGAATATTCAGATATATTTTTCTTAATGGTCCTAGATTTAGTCATCATAGCTTGTCCAAATAACAAGGTATCATCAACAAATAAACAATGAGTTTGAGGCTCAGCTAAAAGAGGAATGTTGATACCCTTCCAAGGCCCACCTGAATTGACGACCTTAATGGGTATGTGCAGGATCATGGTGTGCCAAAACAGGCCCTTAAGCGGTAATGAAATTTCAGAAAATCAGAGTTATGCAACTTGACATGAAAATTTGAAAAGTTGTGAACATTATTTTTAAAATATTTAAGAAGAGAATCTAGAAAATTGAATTTATTTTCTAAGCTACTAGTTTTTTGGAAAAAAAAAATCATATTTGATGAAAATTTCAAATTTCAATGCTGTGGTACTAAAATTTCAGGAAAAAGATAAGAAGTAGACGTATGTCTGACCACCCTAATCACAATCAAATCATAATATTTTTTTATAATATTTATAATATAAGTATTAGACTCATGTTCGGATGTTACACATATTTTTTTATAATTTTTTATAAAGTAAATAATTATTTATGAATTTTTTACTACAATTTTTCAGAAATTCAGAAACTCCTACGTCTGACCACCTTAACTTGGTCAAAACCTTATGAATTTTTTTATTTTTATTTTTAATTTTTTCCTATAGTAGACGAAGTATAGGATGTGATGCATGTTTCGGATTCAAAAATTGTTATAGCATTTGGAATTTATGAGTGTTTTTCAATCAGTCGATCAATTAGGACTATTGTCAGAATTTAATTAGAAAATAAATAATAATTATTTATTAAAGTTGAAATAAGACAAGCCTTATATTGTTGGAAGCTAAGAATGCCCTTAAAAAATCCTTTTCATTTTATCAATTTTGGCTAGAAAAAAAGTCGTCAGCCACCAGTGTAAAGTTTGGAAAATCAAGGAATACTGAAAAACACGTTTTTTCAGTTGACTTTCCAGGCTTGTCACTTCCAAGCCAAATCCCAAAGCATTTTGGAGCCAAAATTTGAAATTGAAAATTGTACAAAAATCGGATATCCGATTTTAATAAGTAAATTCACTAACTAAATTTGCACATAATTAATCTATTGTTTATTAATATATTAATATATAATATTTTAATATATTAATTTATAAATAAATTAGTATATGATATTAGGGAGAGGGAGAGGGAGAGGGGGGAGTGGGGGAAGAGAGAGAGAGAGAGAAAGAGAGAAAGAGAGAGACAGAGAGAGAGACAGAGAGAGAGACAGAGAGGGGGGGGAAGGGGGAGAGAGAGGGGGGAAGGGAGAGAGAGATAAAGAGAATAGCAGAGAGAGAGAGAGAGACATCAGGGGAGGGGGAGAGAGATATTAGGGGAGAGGGGGAGAGAGAGAGAGATTAAGACACCAAATTGTGTCGTTATGGGTTATATGGTGTCCTAAGGGGTCGTAGGATACAATATGACCCCTTAGGACACCATAGGACCCATAGCGACCCAATATGGTGTCATATTGTGTCCTAAGGGGTCATACGACACAATATGACCCATTAGGACACTATATGACCCATAACAATACAATTTGGTGTCTTAAGGGGTCATATGGTGTCCTAAGGGGTCGTAGGACACAATATGACCCCTTAGGACACCATAAGATCCATAATGACCCAATATGGTGTCTTAAGGGGTCATATGGTGTCCTAAGGGGTCGTAGGACACAATATGACCCCTTAGGACACCATAGGACCCATAACGACCCAATATGGTGTCATAAGGGGTCACATGTTGTCCTTAGGGGTCATATGGTGTCCCATGACCCCTTAGGACACAATTTGGTGTCTTAAGGGGTCATATGGTGTCCTTATGGCCCCTTAGGACACCATATGACCCCTAATGACACCATATGGTGTTATAAGGGGTCCTATGATATCCATAGGGGTCATATTGTGTCCTACGACCCCTCAGGACACCATATGACCCCTTAAGAGACCAGATTGTGTCATTAGGGGTCATATGGTGTCCTAAGGGGTCATAGGACACAATATGACCTCTTAGGACACCATAGGACCCATAACGACCCAATATGGTGTCATAAGGGGTCGTATGTTGTCCTTAGGGGTTATATTGTGTCCTACGACCCCTTAGGACACCATATGACCCCTAACAACACAATTTGGTGTGTTAAGGGGTCATATGGTGTCCTAAGGGGTCGTAGGACACAATTTGACCCCTATGGACACCATAGGAAACATAACAACCCAATATGGTGTCATAAGAGGTTGTATGTTGTCCTTAGGGGTCATATGGTGTCCTACGACCCCTTAGGACACCATATGACTCCTAACAACACAATTTGGTGTCTTAAGGGATCATATGGTGTCCTAAGGGGTCGTAGGACATAATATGACCCCTATGGATACCATAGGACCCATAACAACCCAATATGGTGTCATAAGAGGTCGTATGTTGTCCTTAGGGGTCATATGGTATCCCATGACCCCTTAAGACACACTATGACCCATAACGACACAGTTTGGTGTCTTAAGGGGTCATATAGTGTCCTAAGGGGTCCTAAGACACAATATGACCCCTTAGGACACCATATGACCCCTAATGACACCATATGGTGTCCTAAGGGGTTGTATGTTGTCCTTAGGGGTCATATGGTTTTCCATGACCCCTTAGGACACCATATGACCCCTAACGACACCATATGGGTGTCATAAAGGGGTGGTATATTGTCCTTCAGGGTCATATGGTATCCCATGACCCCTTAGGACACCATATGACCCCTAACGACACCATATGGTGTCATAAAGGGTTGTATGTTGTCCTTAGGGGTCATATGGTGTCCCATGACCCCTTAGGACACCATATGACCCATAATGACATAATTTGGTGTCTTAAGGGGTCATATGGTATCCTAAGGGGTCATGGGACACAATATGATTACTTAGGACACCATATGACCCCTTAAGACACCAAATTATGTTGTTAAGGGTCATATGGTGTTCTAAGGGGTCGTAGGACACAATATGACCCCTTAAGACACCATAGGACCCATAACAACCCAATATGGTGTCATAAGGGTTCGTATGTTGTCCTTAGGGGTCATATTGTGTCCTACGACCCCTTAGGACACCATATGACCCCTAACGACACAATTTGGTGTCTTAAATGGTCATATGGTGTCCTAAGGGGTTGTAGGACACAATATGACCCCTATGGACACCATAGGACCCATAATGACCCAATATGGTGTCATAAGAGGTCATATGTTATCCTTACGGGTCATATGGTGTCCTACAACCTCTTAGGACACCATATGACCCCTAACGACATAATTTGGTGTCTTAAGGGATCATATGGTGTCCTAAGGGGTCGTAAGACACAATATGAGCCCTATGGATACCATAGGACCCATAACGACCCAATATGATGTCATAAGAGGTTGTATGTTGTCCTTAGGGGTCATATGGTGTCCCATGACCCCTTAGGACATAATATGACCCATAACGACATAATTTGGTGTCTTAAGGGGTCATACAGTGTCCTAAGGTATCCTAGGACACAATATGACCCCTTATGACTCCATATGACCCCTAACGAAACCATATGGTTTCATAAGGGGTTGTATATTGTCCTTAGGGGTCATATGGTGTCCCATGACCCCTTAGGACATCATATGATCCCTAACGACACCATATGGTGTCCCATGACCCCTTAGGACACCATATGACCCCTAACGACACCATATGGTGTCTTAAGGGGTCGTATGTTGTCCTTAGGGGTCATATGGTGTCCCATGACCCCTTAGGACACCATATGACCCCTAACAACACCATATGGTGTCATAAGGGGTCGTATGTTGTCCTTAGGGGTCATATGGTGTCCCATGACCCTTTAGGACACCATATGACCCATAACGACATAATTTGGTGTCTTAAGGGGTCATATGGTGTCCTAAGGGGTCATAGGACACAATATGACCCCTTAGGACACCATATGACCCCATAAGACACCAGATTATGTCATTAGGGGTCATATAGTGTCCTAAGGGGTCGTAGGACACAATATGACCCCTTAGGACACCATAGGATCCATAACAACCCAATATGGTGTCATAAGGGCTCGTATGTTGTCCTTAGGGGTCATATTGTGTCCTACAACCCCTAGGACACCATATGACCGCTAACAACACAATTTGGTGTCTTAAGGGGTCATATGGTGTCCTAAGGGGTCATATTGTGTCCTATGACCCCTTAGGACACCATATGACCCCTTAAGACACCAAATTGTGTTATTATGGGTTATATTGTGTCCTCAGGGGTCATAGGACACCATATGACCCCTAAGGATAACATACGACCCCTTAGGACACCATATCTCTCTCTCTCTCTCTCTCCCTTTCCTCTCTCTATCTGTCTGTCTGTCTCTCCCTTCTCTTTCCCCTACCTCCCTCTCCCTCTCTCTCTCTCTCCACTAATATCTCTCTCTCTCTCTCTATCCCTCTCCCCTAATCTCTCTCTCTCCCCCTCTGCCCTAATCTCTCTCCCCCTACCCTGATCTCTCTCTCTCTCTCTCTCTCTCTAAAATATGAGTAATAAAATCAGATATCGGATTTTATTGAATATCTGATTTTTGTCATTGCCATTAATGTGGAAACAGTAAAGAAAAAGGCAGAAACGGGAAAAAATTTTGGGACCACAAATTTATACATTAAAATCGGATATCCGATTTTTGTAAATAAAAAAGAGCCTTGTGGGCCATTTTGTGGATTCTAACAGCCCACAGTCTGCATATTCTATTTTCTATTGATGATCATGGGTTTTCAGATAGGTTGAGATAAATTTGTGCTTTTGAGAGATTCTTAAAGTCAAATCTTACATTGTCAATCATTTAGGAGCATCTTTGTGGAGGTAAACGGGGAGTAGTAGTCGTCGGAAGTCTAAACACAAAAGAAAACTTTTAAATGACCAAATTGAAGTGTATAGAGAAAGAGATAGAGAAGGTCATAGGAGGAGAAGACAAGGTATGTTAAATATTGCTAATATTACTTCAAGTGAAGAGGAAATTGAATTTGAAAATGTGTCACAAGTTATTGAAAATGAAAATGTAGATTTTGATAGTGAAAATTTTGAAAATGTTGAAAGTGATAATGAAAATGCTCAACATGTGGAAACTTTTGACATAGGAGGTGAACATGTGGAAAATTTTGACATTGGAGGTGAACATGTGGAAAATTTTGACATTGAAGGTGGAATTGCTCAGCCAAGTGAACCATATGTAACACCTAATTACTTTAGAAATGAAGACCCTCTCATGGATGAAAGAAAAATTCCAAATCCAAGACCTTGAAGAACCCCAAAATGGTTACTTGAAATTGATGAGAACATTATTGCGAATCTTGAAGGCAAGAGGTCAACAAGAACTGTTCGGTTGTGGGCTACACAACTTTTCGACCAAAATTTTAGCAATAAGACATTGACCAAGCAATGCCAACTCAATGTTCAATTGCTAAAGATGATAAAGATGAGACCATTTCTAAACAAATTGAACATTCATATGAACAAGAAGATGGAGAGAAATTCTATTATTTTACCAAAAATCTATTTGACGCTCTCAATTCTATTGGAAAGAATACCAAAGAAAGAGATAAGAGAGTTGCTCGAAGAGTGATTACAACCTCCTTAGTAAGCCATCAATTGAGGAAGGCTCATCAAATGAGACAAACTTGTGTTGATTTTAACATAAACCGTAAAACTTTGGATAGAGCACTTGCACGAAGACAAAGACTTAACGATCCACTTCAACAAGATACATGGGCTTTTGGTGGGAGGCTTCCACGTGTTGGTAGAAAGTTGACTGACAATGTGAAGGAGGAGATTCAACAATTTTGGCACTCTAATTCTAGAGTCTCACCCAATGTAAAGGACATTTTGAAATTAAGAATCGACAACCGAGACTGCACACCGCATCCCAAACATTTCTTGGAATCAAGCCAAACAATGTTGTTCAATTTTTTTTGTGAAGTACATCCAACTTTGCAAATATCACAAAGGGCCTTTGAATCTTTGAAGCCATTTTATTGTGTTCCTCTTAGGATTCGTAATACTTGTTGTTGCAAGTACCATGTGGAGTTTTCAATGTACCATGAACTTTTATTTCATATTTGTTCTTTGATGCATACTAATGAGATATTGCAGGAGTGTGGTGCAATGCTATTTCCGAGATCATCAAGAGACTTGCAAGATCTATTTTTATGCCTTAGAGATGATGGCTACTATTTCTATAGAAATGATTGTTTGAATAAGAAGTGCTTAGAATGTGGTGGGTTGTCAAAGTTTGTTTCATGTTTTCATGAGGGCAGCGAAAACGAGTTTGGAAAGAATTATGTTGAGAAAAAAAGATATCAGACATTGAAATATACTTTGAAGAGTGGAGGTGAAGGTTCTAGATGCTAATTAGTCTCAAGAGAAGTGAGTATTGCTGATTTTATTTTGGATTTTAAGGAAAATATTTTCTACAAGTATGCAAGGCACACCCATAGGTCTCAGCGGTTGTATCAATAGTTCAGGATGTGTAAGAACTCTTTCCCGATTGGCACTATTGTATCGATGTTTGATTCTGCAGAGAACTATACATTGCAACCACAAAATGAGGTACAGTCTCAGTACTAAAATTCAATCCAAATTTCTATTTTTGTTCACATTACATATAGACATGCTCCTGATAGTACAAAAGAGGATAGGAAGATAATCATGGAGTATCATTTTTATATGAGTGATGATAGATCACACTCGTCCGAGTATGTGCAACATTCTTTCGAGAATTTTTTTGAGTTCTTGCATGAGAAAGATATTGCAATTGATCGACATATCATATGGTTAGATACCTGTATGGGTCAATTCAAGAATGCCTGTATGTTTTATTGGTTGAGTAGAATGCATGCAGAAATGCGTATACCTCATATTTGGTGTTTTTTGAGGCAGGGCATGGGAAGGGGGAGCATGATGGAGCAGGTGCATGTTTGAAGAGAGCTCTAGTTAAGGAGCAATTGAGGATTTCAGGTGCAAATTTATTTGATGCACATTCTATTGTTGATTGGTGTAGTTCAACATTGTCACATGGAGGTACTCTTGATTCAACAGTGACCAGATTCTTCTGGTTGGTTTAGGAGGGCATAGTGGGAGATAGATTGGATTGTCAAACAATTAAATATTCTTCAAAGATGCATTCATTTCTCAACTCAGATGCAAGTACATGGACCATTTGGACACGAGCGTTGGCTTGTTTTTGTCAAAGTTGTGTGTTCAATGTATTTGGGATCAGTGTGAGTCAAGTGAGTGGGTTGATACGTGGGTTCCCCAATATCTATCTCCTTTATCTCAAACAATATCCTTGTCAAATGATGACATGGAAAGTTCACTTGAGTATGACCGTCTATCAGATCTTGTACAGCCAGGACATGTTTTTGCAGTTGTTGCACCACAAGGGAATGAAGAGAGATCAAAATATTGGTTGGCACAATGTGTATAGGGAAACCAAAAGCTAACACAGCCAGTGACAGATGATGGCGGGTTCACATATCCTATAGGTTTAGTTGTTGTTGTGGGAACTTGATTGCGAACATACATGATTAGAAAGAATGGCATACCTGCATTTGAAGACTATGAGAGACACAAAACCATTATAATGTATTCACACCTTATTATAGCTACAAATGTCAAGTTGTTGAAGCATCAAGCAAAACTGAAGACCAAAGAGATATGGACAATAATTACTGCTGATCATGAAGCAATGTTGGATACTCTTAAGCAAAGAGATGACCCTTCAGGAATACTTGAGTAGTAGGTCTTTAATGGTGCCTTTGTTTTTTTATCATGCATCTCATTTCAAACAATGATCATTAAACCTTAATGTTCAATTTTTTTACGTGTATATTAAGGATGTGTTCAAAATAAAGGTCTATCAATTGATGAACATTTTTTTTGGCAACACGGTTTTTGCATGCACATAGAGGGTGCACTCGATATAATTGGAAGGGATGTATTTTTGCAACATGACTTATTATCATGCATTTCATGAGCTTTACAATTTTGTTATTAGACAACACTATTTGACAATTTTTGATGATATAATTATTGCAAAACCTTTATGCTCATGCAGGTCTTTTTTGATGATATACAACATTATGACATTATGATTTTTGCATCAACATAGTGGGTTTTGTTGATATAATTTGAAGGGACATATTTTTATGGTATATAATCCCACCATTTCATTTATTATCATGCATTTCAGTTGAAGTGATTATCATAAAGCCTTTATGTTTATCCATGCATTTTATGTGTAGACTAACAATTCTTAAAAATATAGGTTCATGCTAGATCATTCGCCGTTGACAAGACCCTCTCTTGGTGATGGTACATATTCCTTTGTGCATTAACAAGATTAAATTTTGTGCATAAACACTAAGTCAAGTGAATGTATTGCTATTGAGAAATGACCCTATCTACCATCGTCTTCAACCATGCAGAGAAATGTAGTGAGAAGGGCTTTAATCAACATGCGTCTTTCTTCAAAGTTATGCAATCTTGTATGTCTTAAAAATGTTTGAAATGATCTATTTATAATTTGACAAAATAATTTGTTTTAAGTGTTATAATTTGTTTCTTGTAGCACATTCATTCTGCATAAAAAGGTTACTTATTTTGGTCTTCATTTATATGCAGGCATTGTTGTACGCAAGCTTTACTCTCAGGACATGAGGATGTTTGATGCAGATGAAGTGGGATGTTGTATTTGTATATGGATGTGAATTGATGTAACTTTGTTATGATGATATACAATGTGCATGAGAAAATTGGTTTAGTTATATTGATGATATACAATGTACTTGTACATGAGTACATTGGTGTAGTTGTATTGATAATGAAAAAAACTCATGTTTGCATATCCCTTCATGTATGTCACATGCAAGTGTAATGGTAATTATGTGTATAAAATACATGGAAATATTGATGATCATTATGTGTCTATAGTGTAATGCTTTTTTATCTATATTTTTCATTGAACAAGTAAGGGCTCGTCGAAGTTTGACAATTTTTAGCACTTAGGGTGCTCAAGGGACGATGCCGATAGGGTATGATCCCGAGCGTTCAACCGAGTGGGGGGGAAAAATAGGAGCATGCATAGGGTATTAATGCCTAACTGGACATGTTGGTGCTAATGGTTCGTTATCACGATGAGGAGAACGAGAAATTGGCCACGCGACAACATTCGGTTGACTGAGACAGATGATTTTTTTGCCAACTGAAAAAATGATGCCCTAATAAAATCGTAGGGAAACTTGAAAAAAAGAGATAGGATTTTTTAGGGACCCCTCTCATGGACTTGTAGGTTCAAATAGATCATTCGCAGGTGCCACAGATTCTGAGTTAGGTCCCGTCAAAGTTTGACAATTTTTAGCACTTAGGGTGCTCAAGGGATGACACCAGTAGGGTATGACCCCGAGCGTTCGAATAAGTGGGGGGGGGAAATATTAGCATGCATAGGGTAATAATGCCTAACTAGACATGTTGGAGCTGACGGTTCGTTATCATGATGAGCATAAAGAGAAATTGGCCACGTGACAACATTCGATTGAATGAGACTGACGATTTTTTCGCCAACCGAAAAAATGCTACCCTAATAAAACCATAGGGAAAATTGAAAAACCAAGATAGGATTTTGTAGGGACCCCTCTCATGGCCCCATAGGTTCAAATGGATCATTCGCAGGTGCCACAGATTTTGAGTTAGGTCCTGTCAAAGTTTGACAATTTTTAGCACTTAGGGTGCTCAAGGGATGACGCTGGTAGGGTATGACCCCGAGAGTTTGACCAAGTGGGGGGGGAAAATAGGAGCATGAATAGGGTAATAATTCCTAACTGGACATGTCAGAGCTGACATTTCGAGATCACGACGAGAAGAACGAGAAATTGGCCATGCGACAACATTCGATTGAATGAGACTGACGATTTTTTCGCCACCCGAAAAAATTCTACCCTAATAAAACCATAGGGAAAATTGAAAAAATGAGATAGTATTTTTTAGGGACCCCTCTCATGGCCCCATAGGTTCAAACAGATCATTTGTAGGTACCACAGATTCTGAGTTAGGTCCCGTCAAAGTTTGACAATTTTTAGCACTTAGGGTGCTCAAGGGACGATGCCGGTAGGGTATGACCCCGAGCGTTCGACTGAGTGGGGGGGAAAATAGGAGTATGTATAAGGTAATAATGCCTAACTAGACATGTTGGAGCTGATGTTTCATTATCACGATGAGAAAAACAAGAAATTGGCCATGCGACAACATTTGATTGAATGAGACTGACGATTTTTTTGCCAACCAAAAAATGCTGCCCTAATAAAACGGTAGGGAAAATTGAAAAACCAAGATAGGCTTTTTGAGGGACCCCTCTCATGAACCCGTAGGTTCAAATGGATCATTCGGAGGTGCCATGAATTTCGAGTTAGGTCCTGTCAAAGTTTGACAATTTTTAGCACTTAGGGTGCTCAAAGGACGATGCTGGTAGGGTATGACCCCGAGTGTTCGACCGAGTGGGGGGGAAAATAGGAGCATGCATAGGGTAATAATGCCTACCTAGACATGTCAGAGTTGACAATTCATTATCACGATGAGCAGAACGAGAAAATGGCCACGCGACAACATTCGATTGAATGAGACTGACGATTTTTTTGCCAACCAAAAAAATGTTGCCCTAATAAAATCACAGGGAAACTTGAAAAACCAAGATAGGATTTTGTAGGGACCCCTCTCCTGGCCTTGTAGGTTCAAATAGATTGTTCACAGGTGCCATAGATTCCGATTTGGGTCCCATCAAAGTTTGACAATTTTTAGCACTTAGGGTGCTCAAGGGACGACGTCGATAGGGTATGACCCCGAGCGTTAGAATGAGTGGGAGGCCAAAATAGGAGCATGCATAGGGTAATAATGCCTAACTAGACATGTTGGAGCTGACAGTTCGTTATCACGACAAGAAGAACGAGAAATTGGCCACGCAACAACATTTGATTGAATGAGACTGATGATTTTTTTGCCAATCGAAAAAATGCTGTCCTAATAAAATCGTAGGGAAAATTGAAAAACCAAGATAGGATTTTTTAGGGACCCCTCTCATGGACCCGTAGGTTCAAACGGATTGTTCGCAGGTGCCACAGATTTCGAGTTAAGGCCCGTCAAAGTTTGACAATTTTTAGCACTTAGGGTGCTCAAGGGACGACGTCGATAGGGTATGACCTTGAGCGTTCGATTGAGTGGGGAGGAAAAATAGGAGCATACATAGGGTAATAATTAATTGTATCAATTATTGTTCATTAAATTAATTGTATTGTTCATTAAATGAATTGTATTATATTGTTCATTAAATGAATTGTATTGTTCATTACAAACAACACTTACGATGAAATGAAATGAATTGTATTGTTCATTAAATAACCATTTTTAACCGTTGTTAATTATTGGAATGAAGATTAAATATTTCCATGATAACACCATGTATAGATGAGCAACAATTTATATGATCAAACATCAACTTCTGTATATATGAAAATGTCAAATGATTACAAATGTATGTCCATACACAAATATGGCATAAACGCCAACTCAAACAAAATGTATGTCTATATACGTGAATGTATGTCCATATATAAAATATACATGCTAACTAGACATGTAAGCATCCTAAAACTATCTATAACATCCAAAGTTGCTAATGGATCATCAAAATCGATCCTTTTCGCCGCACTGCTCAGCTCTGAAGGATCCTGCACAAGAAAAAACAAACCACGATTAATATTAGTTATATTATATAACTCACATTCAAAAAGTTAACATAAAAATGAACTATAATTGAACTATTCATGTTTTTCTCATCTCCATGTTTTCTCTCTGGCTTTGCAGGACTCTTGATGTATGTCTTCGGTAGAGGAGGTATGTTTTCAATATTTTCATACGCAACCTACATATGTTCACAAACATGACATTGATACAAGTTAGCATATAATTATCACTGATAATAATAAAGTATATCTACTAAACACAAAATAAAATAAACACACATGTACTCAAGGCATCTCTTCTTCTTCTTCTTCATCTTCAGGTATACTAGGTGTAGTCAATAAGGATGTGAAGCCAAGAATTCTCTGTACATATACACAAGTATATGAAACTATCAATCTATGTCTAGACGTGTATAATCACTATAAGCTATTTAAATTATTCATTCAATCATGTTTGCATTCAATTACCTCTCCCTTGTCTCCAACTGCACTACCACATCCTAAATCACACTGCCCCACACTCGTGCTACTTGTGCCCTACAAGAGTAAAATAAGATATACATGCAAGTTACTACATAATCTAATTATTACCAATATAAATGATGAGCATGTATGTACAATAAAATACAAACAACTAGGTGCAATAATATATGCATCATCAAGCTATCAAGGCCAAATGAAATGGCCGCCAAGGTGCCCTCCTAAATCTGTGTCAACTCCTCATCGGCCATCAACTATTAAATAGACCATGTTAATAAAAATTAGTACTTAATATTATCTAGATTATAAATATTCATTTAAAATATACCATGAACTATGAAAATACAAATCTTACCACTACATCATCAATGTATGATGATGGTGCCTCCTCACCTCTAGCATGTGAGGACTCCCCAGGGTATCCTCCAGTTTGTGTCATAACATCTAGTGCATCATGCATCTCATGCACCTCATAATCTACACTGTTCATAGGAGGATCAACAGGTTGTCCAACTAGACCCAAGCATACGTGCCCACACATGACACAACTATGGGGCACACAAATGTGTGAGCTGAGGATGACATGTCACCACCACCAGATGCACCGCTACCATCAAAAGTAGGATGAGCTACTGACCCATCTTGAGAAACCAAAAGGCTACTTAAAGAGTGAATAGTCGATATGGTTCGTGAAGGTCCATGAAGCCGCCTCACAAATGATATCTGGATTTTGCACTAGAGGTGGGGAATCAATAGGAGGAGAGGGGACATATGGGCCCTGGACTACTTTGACTACCCCGGGTCTATTTTGGGGTATACCTAAACCCACACCCTCGAAAGGTTGGATGTCAAAGTAGTTCACATGTTTTCCTAAAACAAACTCAGCATACAATTTTTTTATGAAGTAGAAGGGGACATCAAGATTGTTGTTGGGTGGTTTGTCGAAAACCATCCACCAATAATCCCAAATTTTTTTCACAATACCATCATTTGTGCACCATTTAATAGAAAGTTTTGTTTTTTGGGGTCTATGGGCTGACCAGTGCGGGGATTCACAAACAATGAGGCATTAGCGGCTTTGGATATCTCGAAATCCTTGATCTCCTTATACAACAAGCCATTCACATATTGTTCCCTCATAGAATCTCGCCACAAAAGGGCGGCATTGTGCTCCTCAGTCATGGTTTCCATACTCTTTATGATCGACGTGAGAGAATCAAACATTGGGTTTAGGCGAGGGATCCTACGATATACATCTGCAATCCCCCTCAATTCGTTCAAATTTTTTGCAATTAAATCCTGAATTGAGGGGGGGGTTTGGCAAAGGAGGGTTTGGTTGTTGTGGTTGTGGTTGATCAATGTTTTCACTGTTGTCCCCCATTTTTAACCTAATTGAATGTAAACAATTGAATTTAGTTAACAAATTTAAACAATTTTGTATTTGATTTAAAAAAACCTAGTTTTCATGAAAAAAACCATATTTTCGATGAAAAATAAATAAACATTAAAAAAACACAAAAATTGAATGAAAATTATTGAAAACAATAAAAATCTAACATTTCAATGTATTCTTTAGCAATTTTTGGGCGAAAAACCGAATATCGGATCCAATCAGATATCGGATTCCCAAAAATCACGTAGCCCGCGGGTTAAAAATAACTCACGGGTTGTCACAATCCAAATATATTATTCTCAGAAAATTGGATATCCGATTTTTATACTTCAATTATTTTAAAATAACATTATATTATATAATATAATAATATATTATATAATATATTATTATATTATATAATACGTATTATATTATATTATATAATATAATTATATATTATATATTATATAATATATAATATAATATAATAATATATTATATAATACATATTATATAATATATTATTATATTATAATATAATATTATATAATATATATAATATAATATATTATTATATTATATAATCTAATATTATATTATATATTATGTATTATATAATATATAATATAATATAATAACATATTAAATATTATATAATATGTAATATATAATATATTATTATATTACATTATATATTATATAATTTATTTTTTAATTTAAAATTACAAATAAAAATCGGATATCCGATTTTATCCGATATCCAATTTGCTTAGGTGTTTACCATGCCAAGGTGTACTGACACCCAGGCCAAGCAAAAAGTCAACATGGATTTTCGCATTTTTAGGCGAGTGGAGAAGGCTATTTTTTTTACATCACCACTTTTTGGCCCCCCATGATCCTGCACTAACCCTAATAGCTCTACTTAATCCCTCGACCATAAAGATAAACATAAAAGGAGATAAGGGATCACCCTGCTTGATTCCTCTAGAGGAGGAAAAGAACCCAATGGGAGACCCATTAATCAATACAAAAAACCTAGCAGTGGAGATGCAAGAAAAAACCCATTTAACCCATTTCTCAACAAACCCAAATCTCTTGAGGACTAAACAAAGAAAATCCTAATTTACTCTGTCGTATGATTTCATCACATCTACTTAATAACTATTGCTTGAATTCCCATGAGAAGAAATAGAATGCGATACCTCATGAGCCACAATAGATCCATCTAAAGTCTCTCTACCAGGGACAAAACCCCTTTGTTCCTTAGAAATAATCTTATGAATAATTTTAGCCAATCTTAATACAATTTCTTTCATAAAGATCTTGTAAAGAGTGTTACATAGAGCATTGGGCTGGAATTTAGCAAAGGATTTAGGTTTTTCAACCTTAGGAATAATAGTTATTAAGGTAGCATTCATTTCCTTCAAGATGGCCCCATTCCTTCTAGATTCCTCCAAAGCCAATAGTATATCCATGATAATGATGGCCCAACATTATTTTATAAAAAAAGCAATAAAACCATTAGGACCAGGTTCCTTCTTTGGAATCATAGAAAAAATAGCTTCCTTCACTTATTGAAAGGTAAAGGGAGATAACAACATAATTTTATCTTCATCAAAAACATTAGGAGGAAGAGAGTACAAGATGAGAGGAGGAGCTCTAACAGGCTCATCTGAAAGTAAAGTCTTAAAGAAATTAGTATCTTCCTTGGAGATCTCCTTATCCTCCTCTAGAATGTTACCATTAGAATCATGAATATAGAGAATTCTATTGTGTTTCCTTCTAATCTTAGTGGATGCATGAAAAATCTTAGTGTTTCTATCCCCATCAACAAGCCAAAGTTCTCTAGACTTTTGCTTCCAAAAATTTTCCTCACAAAGAAGAATTTCATCTAGCTCAATTGACAAGGAAGATTGAAGATAATATGAAGTAGAATCCATACCCTCCCTATTAATATTATCATCAATTATTCCAACTCTTGTCAAGGACTCTATCTTTTTCAACAAAAAACTTTTTAAAATGAGACACATTCTAGTCTTTAATCTTCTGCTTGAGAAAGTTCAACTTTTTCACTATTTGAAACATCCTAGATCCCTAAAAAAAGGAGAATTATTCCACCAAAACAAGATTAAGTTGAGATAAAGACATCAAGAAATTAACAAAATATCTTTCAGAATTGGAGCAAGCAAGAGCAGTCTAATAGCATATTTTTGGAGTTCATTTATAGTATATTTGGAGAAGACCTAAGAGAAGATTTTTGAGAAGATTAATAAAGCATATTGGAGAGAATATTTGAGTATATTTAAGGAGAATAGATAAGATTTATGAAGGCTTTGTGATGATTCTTGGGAAAATTTATGATAACCTTATGGGTAGATGTATCAAGATCTTATGAGTAGAATGTTTAAGGATTTATAGTAGATTTAGTAGGTGATTTAAGAAAGAATTATAGTAAACTTTCTAAGGTAATTTATATCATATTTAAAGGAATATTTAAGTATATTGGATAGATAACTTTATGAGGAAGACAAAGATTTTGTTGTGATTGAGGTTTGTGCCTCGTATTAAAAGATATTGGTGTCTCTTACTGAGTCGTTGCTTTGGGGATCAGTAACTTGAGTGTGTTGGTGCTTATAAATTATTTAAGAGGGGATAAATGTCTCTTGTGGGTTGGTGCCTACAAAATTTGTAAGAGAAGTTTTAGATAAACAATATTTTTTCATGGTTTTCTCCCATTAGGGTTTCCACATAAATCATGTGGTCATCTCATGTTCTTCTTGTTATTGATTAAGTTGAAAAAGTAAATTATTGTATTGTATTGATTCAAACCCCTCTCAGTATAATTGTGCTCTCTCCAATTGGTATCAGAGCCAAGTTACCTCGAAAGTTGTTTAACCACTTGAAGGTTGAGCTTGGGGAGCACACATGGCAAGAACAAAAGGAAATACCAAGCAAAGCATTGATCAACAAAAAAAACCAAATGCAAGTGATTAAAAAGAAGAAATAAAAAATGATCAGGTCATAAATGGAACACACTTGGCTATAAAATCATGTGATAATGAGGACATACATTTTATTAAAAAATTTCTTTTGCAAAACAAGTATGTCTTGAATGGGAGATTAGCTCATGAACGTGGTTATAAAACCACTTGAAATACCTAGCAAGGAACAATTAAAGTAACTTTGTTACACTTGAAAGAAGTTATTAAAACCTTTTCAAGATTTAAAATAGGTTATGTAACTATTGAAAATGTAATATTCCATATTTATCTATATGCTCTCCTTTACACTTTTAAGAAGTTAGAAAAATTCTATCAAAAACAAAAAATGGTTATAAAAAACATGTAAATATTTGATGAGAAAAAATAAGGTGTCTTCTTCCAAATAAAAATAATGTTGGGAGCTAACAAGGTCATGAATTCTTATTAGGATTTCATGCAAGTTTTAGAACTTTGTAAAACTGTTGTTGACTTATTAGTTGGTTTAAAGTATTTTGTAAAAGGAAATTATAAGAATAGTAAAGGGAGCCAAGGATATAAACTTGTAAAAGGCCTCAACATATAAAAAATAGGTGACAAACTCCTAATACAATTCCTACAACAAAGAAAGTATTAACATTCTTATTTTTAGAGATATTTTCATCACCTTTAAAACTAGGCAAGATCTTCTTAGAGAGCTTAGGTAGATCGTGAAGCTAATTTCCTAATGCAAGAGGACCAATTGTTACACCCCATGGGATTGGCTATTATGGTTATCTCATCATTTGTAAAGGTATATTCTAAAATATAAATTACATGAGGTAAAGAAGTACCATGGAGAATAAGTGCTTGATAATTAGAAGAAACAACAATTGTTCTTGTAGGAGAAGATGGTCTACTTATTTACTTGGTATTTCCACGTGCACAAATAGGAAATAAAAAGAAAATTATTTTCTAATTTCTTATTATTTTCTCCCATGGAGAAGAGGAAATAGATGCTACACATGCTTGTTCATCAATAAGGTTCATAAATCTTCTTTCATCATTTTGAGGAGGAGGTCTCTTTATTTATAGGTGTATCATCATAAATTGTTCACCTTTATTAGTGTGTCTAGTTCAACAATTTCCTAGAACCTAATTTAGTATTTCCCTTTCCTCTATGTATTATGAGACCTTTATTGTAATTAAATAATATTTAATTCAATACTCCAAGTCTTATTCCATTTTATTACATCATCACACTCTTATTTGGGCCCTTAATTCTAGATGTGCCCTTTATAATTTTATCCTAATTTATCCTTTGTCTTACCCCAATTTTAACTTTCAAAGCATATTTCACATATCTATTCATTATGGTTTGATCCACCGAGCTAGAATTAACATTAAGCCTTGTTATCTCAAATCCCTAACAATTTGGAAAAAAGCTGATAAGATTGGGTCGATGGAGCTTCCTCATCCCACTCTTTTTTCCCCAAATTTTGGGAGTATAATTTGGAAGTCTAATTTAATATAAATCCCACTCCGTACAAAAAATATATCAAATATAACTCGATCTAAAGATGATTTTATTTATGAAATCTCTATATAAGGCATCCCTCTCAATTGATTTTTATAACCTTATCTTATGCTAACATCATCAACAATTTAAGAGAAATCCTTCTTTCTCAAGAGTAGATCTAATTCTAGGAGCAATAAAATACATCAAGGCATCTTCTATTTATGTTTTATCTATAATTTCATGATAATTTTTATGCGACTTATCATGTTATTGCATCACATGGAGGAATTATCCTAAGAGCATTGCATCACCTATTGAAGGTATAATCATCTCCATCAAGCATTACAATTTCAAATATAGCCTTGCCCTCAAAAGGTAAGATTTTCCAATTCAATTTCTATTTCAATTGGGGTTAATTCCAAACTCACATCCCTATCCATAACCCCCTTTATTTCCTCTTGTGTGCGGCTATAGGTACTCGATGGAGCTGAAAGACCTCAAACAACACCAGGAGATTGGTACATACCTATTCTTGAAAATTGGACCTGATTTTCTAGGACCAAGGTGAGAGGGAACCCCTATCCTAGGACAAGGGCATTGGGCCACCCTGGTCCTCAAGATTCTACATAAAATTTCACAAATGGATTCCATACAAATTTAGATCCTAGATTCTCCAACAGCAGCTTGGAAGACCAAGGTGCTAGGTGCCTTGGTTCTACTAGATCAACATCATAATTCAGTTAGAGGTGAAAATTAGATTCCCTATTTTTTGTGTTTGTTACAACATCTCTGATTATCTATTAATCATTTACAAAAACTTAAGTATTTACTTTCTTCATACCTTAGTCATAGTTTGCATCACTTCAACATATCTCCATAGTTCTTTCACTTTCCATAGCATAGAAGGAATAGAAACCTTAGAAGTGTCATTTGAATCTCTTTTACAAGAGTTAGTTATTTATGATGACCCCTTTAGGTGATTTCATATTCCAATGTTAGCAATATGAAAGTTGATCTTGGTCTTATGTCCTACTCAATTTTATTTTCATACTACATAATAGCTTTCTTATTGTTTTTTCATTGCCTCACTCACATGAGATTTTTAAATCACTCCCCTTTTTGGGATAATCATCATCTCAACATCTAATATGTCAATATAATAGTAGTATTGAACATGAATATCATACATGTTTTACTTCTTTAATGATCTATCCATCAAATAACTAGTATTAGTACTTTAATTAGTTTTGAACTCTATCCATCTTTTTGTTATTTAGAACACATAAATTGATCTCTCCTTCATTTCCAATACCTATTTCTCAACCCAATTAATGGGTGAAAGAGGTTGTATTATTTTTATAGAGGTGAAACTAGATCTACTATGTTAGAGGAATCATAATCTATACGCTTGGCGTTACATTTAAAAACTAAATTATTCAACTCGGTTCATAGTCATTCGTATCTAGTCTCCTTCTAACTTCATACTCATCAACACAGCCCTCCCAAAAATCCTTCACATAAGTAACATGGTTATATGTTGGTCCCAAATATAAATTCTTTGAAATATTTTTTCTATCAAAAGACATAATTATTTCATCAAATATAATCTTACCTTTTTTAATAACCTCTTCATATTCTATTCATTAGAGTAATATTTTCATGTGTAGTAGCTTATAATTATAGGAAAGGAATATCTACCTTCTTTTAGCCCTTACACTTCTTGCACACTATGACAATTTGCCTACATACATCATTAAGAATGAGGTAGCAAATTACATAGCATGAAAGCTTATAGGGAGAGTCTTCAAAACCACCTATTCTTAGGTATGAAATTATGGGATACTAAATGTAGAGGCTACCATATTGTGTAATTAATTGAGATTCCAGAGGTGAGACCCTAAGCCCCATGTCTCATTCCAACTCTCTTAAAACCGTCTAACTCTCCAAATATTCTTATTTCCAATATACAACTAAAGTTATGAGTAGTAGTCATATATACACATAACGTTATCATATGCTGTTTGAATTTTTATACTAGGCCACACCATCATTCTTGGTATAGCATGAAATGAGATGTGATGACATGTGATTTTTTTTAAATTCACTAATTGATCATCCAAGTGATCACTTATCTTCTTTCCCTAATCAATGATTGGGAGGTGTATATGGTGAAAATGGATAACAATAATAACAATATTGAAAGGCTAAATGAATTCAACCACCAAACCCTAGCCTAACAACAAGAAAGATCCACCATAACATATGAAGATTACCTAAGACAATGCAAATCAAATGAAATCACAAAGATTATACCATCACATGTCCAATAGGGTTTTGATCTCCATTCTTCCTATCTCCATTGATCTTGCTTGATATATTTTTGCTCTCAGATTTTATGTGCACAAGAGCTCAACAAAGAATGGAATGTGGTTGCAAATAGGATCGTAGTGTAGTCAAGTCCTCCAAATTGTCGATTAGGGTTATTAGAATGCTTGATTAGGGTTGATAATGAAGGAAGCATCTCCTTATATAGAAGACACTATATGAAATGGAGGGATAAGATTGAGAGGTGCAAAAAGGAGGTCGGCTATGATTAGAGGGTAGGTAGAAGAAATAGTAAAATAATGAAAGGGGTAGGTAGTGTATGAATTAAGAGATGAATGACATGTGTCATGTGTAGAAAAGGATAATGAATTAATTAAATAAATAAAGATTTATTTAATTAATAGAAGAAGTAGGATAATTAAATAAATAAGACTATTTATTTAATTTAGGAAAAGGATAATTTAAATAAATAAATGTATTTATTTAAATGAGAAATAAGGCTAGAAGAGGATAAATGAATTAATTAAATAAATAAAGATTTATTTAATTAATAGAAGAATTAGGCTTAGATAATTAAATAAACAAAATATTTATTTAATTAAACATGACAATTTTAGGTGTCTACATTTTGCCCCTCTTTGAGACAATGCGGCTTGTCGCGTTGTTTCAAAGAAGATAAGATGAACTGATACAGAGTTGCCCCAAGATGGGAATGATATGCCCCCTTGAGAGATTGGATGAAAATGTCTGAAAAGATTGCAGACAATCTCTCGATAAGAAAGACGGGATTGACCAGATAAAGTGACAAAGTCATGGGATGATGAAGACTGACTCGGGAAATGAAGGCGAGGGCTAGGGTAGGCTATAAGATAGACCACGGGGGAAAATACATCCTCATTGTCATCCACGCATCCACAAGAGCATATTGCAGAGTGAAAATAGAGCAGGAGCAGTCAGCAGCGATGGCTTTCGTGCATAGATTCGACCGTGTTCGCCGATTTTAGAGGCCAGCAGAGGCAGGAGAGCCGGTAAGTACCACCAAACCTCCTTGTACTTTGACGCATTTAATTTTGTCATTAATGCATGTCGAATAGGGCAATAAATGCGCTTAGACTAGGGTCCAAAAAGTGTCAAAAAATGTCCAGGCGCGTCTGCGTTGGTGCCAGGCGCGTCTATGTCTGCTAGGCGCGTCTGTGTTTGTGTCAGGCGCATTTGTGTCTGGACCCGCGTCTGTGTTAAATGCGGCCGCGTCTGTGCTGTTCAGGCGCGTTTGTGCCAAGAAGGCACGTCTGTGTCAAATAGGCGCGTCTATACAGAGCATAAGCACGTCTATGTCCGACAGGCGCATCTGTATCAGAAAGGCGCATCTGTGCAGTCTTTAAAAGCGTTTACGTCATGTAAGCGCGTTTGCGTTTAAAAAGTATGAATTTGCATCTTCTAGGTCAAATCGACAGTTCTGTGATGAACATACGCTGTCAATTGGATAAGCTGCTGAGAGGATACCCTCAAGCAGGTCCTCTAGGAAGACTAGGATAGGTCAAGGCACTTTGTGATGAACAGTGAGTACCAAGATAGAGTACTTTGTGATGAACAGGGAGTACCCAAAGTATGAGAAGCACTTTGTGATGAATAGGGAGTGCAAATGTGAATAACACTTTGTGATGAGCAGGGAGTGTCACACATGTAGTACTTTGTGATGAACAGGGAGTACCACTAGGATAAATAGCAACACTTTGTGATGAACAGTGAGTGTCACTAGAATAGATAGCAATATGCATTTGGATAAAAAGTAGCATTTTGTGATAAACAGTGAATGCCACTATAACTGACATGATTGATTTGCTTGACTGCAGGAGTATTTGCCGATGTTAGAGTCACAGGAGAGATTCCCGTCGACGCAGAGGTTGCGACCTGAGTTGTCATTTCAGGATAGAGCTACCATCGAGGAGATGGGTCTGAGACATGTGCTATATGTGCCTGAGTTTCAGGCAAACATGGGTTTTCTGACTGCGTTAGCTGAGAGATGGCACTCTGAGACGTGCACATTCCATTTGCCTATGGGTGAGATGACAGTCACCCTTGAGGATGTATATAGGATTCTGCGGGTGCTGATCGATGGGGAGCTGATCCCATACGATCGAGATGGTGACAGAGAGGCATTGAGACGGGTGTTTCAGGACCCTGGATTGGAGATGAGGGCAGGACACGTGGCCTAGGATACCATGACAGCCATAGGTTTAGCATTGCCAGTGGTGATCGGAGGAGCTATCAGTGGTTTCCTATGTCCAGATAGGGCGACATAGGGTTTGGCTGTGGGCTGGGGGGGAGCACTGGAGACGCTGATGACATAGCATACCAGATATGCTTGGGGACCGTGTGTGTTGGCACACTTGTACTATGAGCTGCATCAGTTTGTGTATCATGGATCAGTGGGATTGGGCTGCGGGGTGACACTATTGCAGGTTTGGGCTTACGAGCATCTGCAAGTGATGAGGCCGATACACTTCAGAGGCAGGGGACATGGACGCAGTTTTGTGCACCTGTATGATATGATCACCTCGCAGCCACGGATTGGCAGGTTGGAGCATTGGTGGCGAGTGATTGATGACATCGATGTGATCATATGGAGACCATATCTAGGCTACGAGGAGTGGGAGGATGACGCAGTGGAGCTGCCCTACACCTTCCGGAGTAGGTACCTGATTGGGCGGATGCCCTATGTGCTGGAGAGGCAGCTGGTGGATAGGGTTGGCCGACAGTTTGGCCGGATTCAGAGGATGCCCCAGGGATCAGGCATGTATGCTCGCATCGTCAGAGATTAGGCACAGTTTGGGCCGCTACTGTCGTATGATCAGGCAGTGACTCAGCTGGTGGAGATGATACCTCTTCCTTGGGAAATGTGGCCTGAGATTGAGGATGCCGGGATGGATGCAGAGTATACAGCGTATTGGGCAAAGCATCCATTCCCATGGTTGACAGATCCAAGAGAGGCACTGGAGGGAGATGGTGGTGGTGAGGAGGATGATGATGGAGGAGGTGATGGGGGCAGAGGCCAATGGAGGAGGAGAGGAGTAGTGGGAGAGAGGCAAGTTGCACCTCGGAGGGAGGGTGGAGAGGAGAGGCAGGCTCGGGTGGTGAGGGGTTGCAGTGGATTGCCCCTACAGGTACCCGCAGCACAAGGTCCCAGGCAGGTATAGAGATAGGGATAGGTACAGGGACAGGTGCCAGTACAGGCACTGGAGCAGGGACGGAGACAGGGACAGGTACCTATACAGGCACTAGTATGGGTACAGGTACAGGGGCAGGCACTCGCAGAGGAGGAGCCACAGGCAGAGGCAGAGGGGGCTGACCCAGAGGAGGATGAGCTGATTGAGCTCAGGGAGATCTGCCAGGGCCAGGCAGATGAGATACATGAGCTAGAGAGGGAGAGGGATCGGCTCAGGATGAGGCTCAGAGATACTGAGCGGGAGAGAGATCAGGCTATCCAGCGCTATACAAAGGCTGAGACAGCGCTGAGGGTAGGGAGACAGGCAGCGGAGGACACAGGGGCAGGATATGCATATGTCCTGCGGGCCGGAGAGGAGATAGGGTACTGGAGGGACCTCTACTACGGTGTAGTGCCAGCAGATCAGTAGGCGAGGAGCTTCCAAAGATCGTCACGTATAGCGATAGCTACAGGAGGGAGTCAGAGGAGGCAGACATCTAGTGGTGGGGTCATGGGTCCACCACCACCACCAGATAGAGGGGACAGGCAGGATGATCCTGGGGCGGGTCCCTCAGGGGCTCAGATTCCACCGAGGCCAGGCGGCTCCGAGGGAGGGAGTTCATCATAGCCATAGAGAGCTCCCATTGTATCAGTGTTGTACCATTCTTTTTGTATTGTAGACACCTGCGGGTGATTGTAGCCATATGTATTTTTGACATCATTGTATCATGACACTTATGATTATATATGAGATGATTCATTTTGTGCGGCCGCTATATGCATGTGTACCTATGTGATGAGATGTTCTTATGTGATGCTTATAATATGGATGCAAATATGTATATGATGCAATGCAATATTTTTTTGTTCTTTTATGTTCTATATGCGTATGCATGATGCAAATGTGAATGTATGTAATGCAGATGAATATGATAATGCAAATGTAAATTGTGCTAACAGGTGTTGTGTACAGGATGTGATGTAGTTGTGATATCTATATGTATGTATGAAATGCTTATATGTGGTAATGCAGGTGCAACTACATGAAATGCAAATGTTTTTGGTGTGTCATTATACTCAGTCATGTGATAGCAGGCTACATGGACTCGAGAAGGACGATGGAAGTCAATCAAGAAAGGGGGATGAAAGATAGAAGATATGAAAGTGAAAGAGCTTCTTGTGCGTTATCATCATTGAGCTTTGTTATGGCAAAATAGGTTATGACAATCGAGGCATTTGTTCAACCCAGAAAGTCATTGTACCTGTTTGCATGGAGATAAGACAGTCACAAACAAGGAATGCCCCAGTTCATACTAGACTCACAGTGTCCTCATATCCTTGGACAAGTCACAACATTACTAAGAGACAATCCACAGATAGCAAAAGAAAATAGGTGACGATACCCCATCCTCACCTTTCTAGTCAAAGACATCCTGGAGATAGAATCTCTAGTCAAAGACATCCCAGAAAAGCTAAAAGACATGTCACCAAAAGATAAAATCAAAAGAAAGCCAAGACTCGACACCAATGTCCACTGTAGTCCTCAAGTTTAGTGTCTCTTGTCACTTGTATAAGTCTTATTCGATTGTGGTCACAATGTTTACTTTCACAAAAAGGATAGATAGCACTGAACCATATGTTGTCTGAGTCTGTTGAAAGATTTGATTTGTTGAAGCTCATTGTTGCTGCTGTCTCATCTGAAACTGACTGAATCCATGAAGCTGATGCTTTATTGCGGAGAAGATGAAACTTTATTGTGGATCTGTGATGCAAATGTTGCTTTATTGCGGATTGTGCGCGAATAGACTGAAGAAAGCTGGAAGAAACTGTACTCCTCAAAGCATGTGATGTTCTCAGTTCCACACCCATCACTAGATGTAGGATTTGCCTTAGCCACAGATAGGATCTGATTTATTATTGATGGAAAGGGAGGTTTTATTATGAATGGCTAACCAGTCTTGGGTAGATCAATAACAAGCCATGATGGGAATGGGTAAGTTTATTATGAACGAATAGGTTGTGAGTGTGTGCAAAGTGAAAGGATGAAAGTGAAACCTGAAGGAGGGAGGAGCAATGTCTCTACGCATGGCACTGGTGACCCAGTTTTCACCATGGTACTTGCCTAGGGCGCCACCGAAGTGGTTTTCACCGTTGGATGAAATTATTTCTCTTTACTTTTTTCAATTTTTCAAAAAAAATTTGTGTCACAAGGCGCCTATTTGCCAGGTTTTCACCAAGTAACAATTTTTTTGTTTTATAATTTTTTTTGTATTTTTGAATTAGGATATTCTGAAGAGTTATGTGTAGAACCTGCGAAGGTGCATGCTGTTGATAGGATCCTCCAAAGGTTTACCTTCTATAGTTGAGAGCTAATATGCCCCAGAGCCATATACTGCTGTGATGATGTAAGGACCAAGCCAATTTGGTTCGAACTTGCCCTTCTTCTCTTTGTCTTGCTGATTCTTGGGGTTTTCTCTGAGAACCAAGTCACCTACCTCAAATGTGTGAGGCTTGACCTTGTGATTGTAGCTGCGACTCATTCGTTGTTGGTAAGCCTTGAGATGATTAAAAGCAGTTTGTCTCCATTCATCCAGCAATTCTAGTTCTTGTAAGCGAGAGACCCTGTAATCTTCATTAGTGATGATGTTTTGCAAAGAGACCCGTAAAGAGGGTAACTCAACCTCAATAGGCAAGATGGCTTCAGCACCATAAACAAGTGAATAGGGTGTAGCTCCTGTAGGTGTGCGGACACTTGTATGGTAGGCCCAAAGTGCAGGATTGAGTTGGATATGCCAATTACGGCCAGTGTCGTCGACTGTCTTCTTGAGGATTTTAAGGATTGTTTTATTAGACACCTCAGCTTGGCCATTACCTTGGGGGTAATACGGTGTGGAGAAACGATGGGAAATATGGAAGCAGTCACAGAGTTCACCAACATCCTGATTTTTGAAGGGACACCTGTTATCAGTAATAATGGAAACAGGAATACCATATCGGCATATGATATAGTTAAGGATGAATGTAGCAATCTGTTTTCTAGTGACTTGTGTGAGAGGCACGGCTTCAATCCATTTTGTGAAATACTCTGTGGCTGTGATAATGAATTTATGACCATTAGAGGAAGGAGGGTGAATCTTGCCAATGAGATCGAGTCCCCACTGACAAAAGGGCCAAGGAGACGCAAGTGGTTGTAGTTCTTGTGTTGGCGCATGTATGAGGTCTCCATGAATTTGACATTGCTTACATTTCTTGACAAATTGATATGAGTCTTTTTCCATATTGGGCCAGTAATATCCAGTCCTAATGAGTATCTTGGCCAAGGTAGGACCACTAGCATGTGGACCACATATCCCTTCATGCACTTCACGTAATGCAATCTGAGCTTCGTCGCTTTCTAGACATCTAAGAAGAGTGCCATCTAGACCTCGCCGGTATAGGGTACCAACTAAAATGACATATCGAGAGGATTGGTGAATGAAGGTGCGGGGTTGGTTATTTGATAGATCAGGAGGTAGGGTATTGTTGCGAAGGTATGTGAAGATGGAACCATATAACTGGGATTCGAGACCAACAACGCATATCATTTCAGTAGGAGTGATCTCATATGAAGGAACCAACAGGTTGTCCACCAAGAACTCATAGCAGGTCTCATTTTGAGGTAGATCAATCAGTGAAGCAATTGTAGCCATGGCATCTGCAGCACGATTCTGCTCTCTTGGTATCTGCTCAAAATCTATCTTTGTGAAGTGTTGTTTCAAATCATCAACCATTTGCTTGTAAGGCAGTAATTTTTCATCTTTTGTTTGGTAATCATCAGTTGCTTGACGGATGAAAAGTTGCGAATCCCCAAAAACATGAAGTTCCTGGATCTTCCACTGAACTGCAATTCGTAATCCAGTTGTTAATGCCTCATATTCCGCTATATTGTTAGTGCAAGGAAATGATAAGCGGTATGATTTTGGTATAGAATCCTCTTGAGGAGTTATAAAGAGAATACCAGCTCCTGCCCCATGTTGTGTATATGAGCCGTCAAAGTATAGTTGCCATGGCTTTACATGTGATATTGTTAAAATGGATTCATCTGAAAATTCTGAATTTAGAGGAACATCATCAATCATGGGGGCATCTGCTAATTGATCCGCGATGGCTTGTCCTTTTATTGCTTTTCTGTCCACATACTCGATGTCGAATTCACTAAGGATCATTACCCATTTGGCCAGTCGCCCAGTAAGTGTTGCTTTATTGAGAAGGTATTTCAATGGATCTATCCTTGCAACTAGCTTAGTCTTATGAGTAAGCATGTAATGTCGTAATTTTTGTGAAGCAAAGACCACGGCGAGACATGCACGCTCGATTGGTGTGTAGTTTAGCTCATATCCCACCAATGTGTGACTGATATAGTATACGGCTTTTTCCTTGCCCCCAGCAATTTGTTGCGCTAAGAGTGCCCCCAGTGCTGTTGGAGTAGCTGAAATGTATAATAATAGTGGTTGATCTGGAACTAGCGGCATCAGAACTGGCGGATTTAGAAGATAATCTTTGAGCGTCTGGAAAGCTTGTTGACAGTTGTCATCCCATTTAAATTTGATGTTTTTATGTAGCAAGTGTTGAAAAGGATTACACTTATCTGCAAGTTGTGCTATGAATCTTCGTATAGACTAGAGTCTCCCTTGTAAGGATCGAAGTTGACTGATATTTCTGGGTGGCGGCATGTCCAAGATAGCCTTGACTTTTGCTGGATTGGCTTTGATTCCTCTTTTGGACACAATGAATCCTAGGAGCTTCCCGGAGGTTACTCCAAAGACACATTTCTTGGGGTTTAATCTTACTTTGTATTTTTCCAACCGATCAAAGACGACTGAAAGTATGTCCAAATGTGTATTTCTGTCTACTGATTTACCCAAGAGATCGTCAACATAATCTTCCACAGTTACGTGCATGAGATCATGAAAGATAGTAGTCATTGCTCTTTGATATGTAGCACCTGCATTTTTTAGCCCAAAGGGCATGACATTCCAACAGAAAGTTCCCCAAGGACAAGTGAATGATGTTTTGTGTTGATCTTCGGGTGTGATCCTTATTTGATTATAACCAGAAAATCCATCCATTAATGATAACATTTCGTGACCTGCTGTGAGATCAACAATCAAGTCAATATTTGGTAATGGGAAGTCATCTTTTGGACAAGCTTTGTTGATGTCTCTGAAATCTGTACATATTCTGATGTTGCGATCTGGTTTACTGATAGGTACTAAATTGGAGATCCATTCAGGATAATCAATTGGGCGTATGAATCCGACATCCAATAACTTCTCCAGCTCTGCTTTGACTAGTAATGCCACTTGTGGATGCATTTTTCTTAATTTCTGTTTCACTGGCTTTGCCCCCAGTTTGACTGTCAAATGATGCATTACCAAATCCGGATCCAGTCTAGGCATATCAGCGTATGACCATGCAAATTTGATTTGTCATTCCTTGAAGAAACTTATGAACTGTGACCTTTCGAACTCTGTCAATGATTTAGCCAGGAATATGTTGTGTGGAACCTCTTCCGTACCAATGTTTGTTTTGATAGTCTCCTCTACCAGCATGGATGACTTTTCCTCATACGAGGCTGGGAGAATGTCGAGCCTTCCATCTTCGGGTGCCTCAGAGAGGTTTTCGCCCTCAGATACGTCCTTTCTTTTCACTTTTTTGGGATCAGATAGCGCCACAATGTGGCTTTCACCATAAGACCCTTGATTTGTTCTTATTTTCACATTTTTGCGACTGGAAGGTCCGACACCCTCACCAAAATATGCCATGTTGTTGAGTTCTATAGTGTATCCTGCTTTATGGTCCCCAAGGGGAAGATCATCTCATATGCCAAGATAGTCAATAACAGCTTCATCATTTTGGAATGTGTCAAACTGTGCTGGTCCTTCATAATCCCAGTCAATGAGTTGGTGGTGAACAAGGGGAAGGCCTTTAATGTTTTCGGAGTTTGCAGGGTTAAGAGTGAAGATGTGGTTATATTCGGGTATGTCAAGGTAATTATCAAGGTCATCGATGGCACTCTCCTCATCAGTCTCGATCGCAAGCGAATCCAAATTATCATCACTAGTAGCGCATTCCGGAACAGGTGTTCTCATCCTATGTGATTTCAACCTAGAACCTTGAGACAAGGACTGTGTAGACTCCTCATGGGTTGTTTCTTGACAAACTCTGAATTTGTTATAAAACTCCTCTTCTGTGGGTTCATCTGGCTCTCTGAATGTCTCGGTGAGCTCATAGTCACTGGAGGATTTGTCTGAACCCCATTCCCATTCGTTGGAGTCTGTGGAATAGCGATCCTCTTGTTGAATTTTGGAAATTTTGATTTGTGATGCCTCTTCTGTCCTTTTAATGTGGATCTTGGAAGTCAGAAAACCAAGTCCCTTCGAGCGTTCCCTTTTTACAGTCAATTCAGGTTGTAAGGGCTCCATAACGCCTTCTTTTCGTAACCCAAGAGGGCTTTTTCCATCATACCCGAATTTTTGTAGAATCTTGAAGCCTTTGCCATATTTCTCATAGCGTATATTGATCTAATCTTGTGTGTCATCTTCAATGTCTTTGTAGAGCATTTTGTATAAACCTTCCTCTTTCAGTTCGCCCCATCTTTGAAAGGTAGTAGGATCCCATTTGAATACTATGATGGATATTTGCTTGTTAGGATGTGGTCTTCCATATTCTTTTGGAGAGGTCATGACTTGTCGTAAATACATGGTCTGATTTAAAGTGTATTCTCCCATGCCTTTGTCTTGAAATCTGCCTTTAAGTTCACCCTGTTTTGATGTCGAAGGTTTCAATGACTCAGGGTCAATGTATGCCGAAGAAGGAACAACTTCACGATTACTAGGAATGATGGTTTCCATATGTGATCTCAGGTTATTGCAATATATGAACGGATTAGGATCGCCGTTAATTGTTACCTCGACTCCGTTGTGAGGAAACTTAATGCATTGGTGATATGTCAATGGGACTACCCTCATTTCATGAATCCAAGGACATCCTAGCAATATATTATAAGTGAGATCTAGATCTAGGACTTGACAAACCACATCCTTTGTAACTAGCCCAATTCTTAGAGGTAAGGTGACTGTGCCCTTGGATGAGCATTCTTCATCATCATATGCCTTGATGGTGATTTGATTTGTTGAATTCACAGCTTTGTCGAAATATCCCAATTGTTTGATAGTGCTTAATGTGCAAATGTTTAGACCAGCTCCTCCATCTATCAGGACTCACTTTATTCTATGTTTGTGTATGAAGGCTTCAATGTGTATTGGTGCATTATGAGGCTGACTTACGGAGGTGTCATCAGCTTCTGTGAATGTAAGGGAATGTGGAATGGAAAGGTATCCCACCATGGCTTGAAACTGGTCCACGTTCAGATCAGTAGGAACAATAGTATCTCTCAAGATTTTGTCAAGAATAGCTTTATGAGTGGGGGATATGCGTAAGAGCTCAAGGATGGAGATGAGCGCGGGTGTCTTCCCTAACTGTTCTACAAGGTCATACTCAAGTTTGGTAGATGAAGAAGCGGTGTTTTTAGTTGAAGCACCTGGCACATTTTACCTCGACGGGTTGTAACATGACACTCAGAGGTAGACTCGGAAGAAGATCCAACACCTCTTAGGACAATCCTGGGTCACTGAGGAGGATTCTCAAGGTTTTTGTTCTTGATGGTAATAGTAGAGATATGATTGATAGTTGAATCATAGTTGTAAGGTGCTCTAGTATAGTTGGCTTGATCATCTGTGACTTTATCTTTTCCCTTGTCGTGCTTTGGGAATGGTTCCTTAAACATCTCATGTTCTTAATTGGATGAGTGTCCCTCAATCTCAATGTCACCTCTATCAATGAGATCTTGTACGATGTTCTTCAGTCGATGACAATTACCTGTTTTATGACCCTTGCTTTTATGAAATTCACAATACTTATCATCATTCCACCAATTTGGTTTAACCTTTGGTTCATATGGAGGAAAATCTGGAACTGTGATTATCTTGTTTGCCACCAGCTTTTTGAAGACTGACTCAAGTGGTTCTCCCAATGGAGTGTACTTCCTTCGTGATCTAGAAGTTGTTTGAGTATTCACTTGATTGTTTGTAGAACTTGATCCTGAAAAGATGAATTTGGGTCGCACCGTGTTGGCATCAACAACACCATCATTGACTGTGTTCTTGTTTTTATTCCAAAATCTTGGCTTGTCTTTTCCTTTAAAGTCATCTTTGTTTTCCTTGAATATCTTAATGACTCCTTGTTCAATTAGAACCTTTTCTATTGCTAAGCCCTTTTCAATGACATCCTTGAAGGTGGACAAACAAGCTTTTCTGAGATCATAACCAATGTCTTTGTTAACATTTTGTGTGAACATCTCTACCATTTGTTTTTGTGGAATTTCGCAAGAGCATCTGCTGGCTAGATTTCTCCATCTTTGTAAAAATGATGCAAAAGATTCTCCCTCTTTGTGCTTGGTGTTGCACAAAGTAGTGACTGATATGTCTGTCTCTATGTTGTAGGAGAAATGTTGAATAAATGCCTCTGCTAAGTCACCCCATGACTTAATTCCAGGTGGGAGTTGGGAGAACCATTCCATAGCTTGATCACCTAAGCTTTGTGGGAATAATCTCATCAAATATGTCTCTTCTGCTGCTACCTCAATGCAAGCTGTGAAAAATTGTCTTATGTGTGCCTTAGGATCCCCTTTTCCTCTATACTTGTCAAATTTAGGCATCACAAAATGTGTAGGAAATGGAGGCATTGGAATGCTCTTGTCAAATGGATAAGGACATATGGCTCTCATTGTGTATGTTGGCTTTGGTGCCTTTATGTCCTCCATTTTCTTTTGTAAGTCCCTTATTTGTTGCTCCAAATTGCTCTTAGGTGGAGATCGACTTCTTGGACCATACCCCATGTTTGAGACACCAATTTGAGGAGGAGCTTGTTGCATATATGGATGATATTGATCATACACATGTTCATATGGAGGAGGTCTATAGTGATGCGGCATATATGGAGCACTTGGTATAGATTCATGTTGAGGAACACCATATCTATTTTGTGCATGTATACCATATTCTACAGGCATGTCATGTTCCATTGTGTTGCCCCCAAATTTGACATGAGGTTTCCTTGTGTCCAAATTTTGAGCATGCCTTTGAACATCCATTTGCTTTGGTTGATCCTTAGCATTAGTATGTGATTGAGCATATCTTTCTGCATAAGACTTCCATACTGGTCTACGAGGGTAAGTATCATATGCTTGACCATGTGTATGTGGGACCTCTGGTTTTTGAAGCAAAGACGATGGTGATTTAGGCACCATATATGGTCCTCTATTTCCTCCACTATTAGGTCTCCTTTGATCCATATTGGAGTGAGGTTGTTGCAAAGGTCTATGTTCCATTATTTGAGACATGTCAAAATCATGAGGTATCTTGGCTCCACTTTGTGCCATCATTTGTAAGAAATATTGTCTATCCCTCCTCATTATTTCCTCAACCAATCGATTGAAATGGGGATTCATAATGGATTCTTCCACATCTGCTGAATGTATTGATAAGTTGTCCAAATTGTCATTGTGTGTAGCATTGTTGTTTGTAGTGCCTGTGTTTTCAACATTTGGAACGTTTCTATAGACATCCATGTCCGGCAATGTAGTGTGATCAGTATTGAAAAATAAATCATTGTCATACTCATAAGAACTCATGTTTGCGGACCCTTGAGCCTCTTTAGTTTCTCTCCTAGATTTTTGAAGATGGGTTTCAACCATGAACTAGGTATTGACCAAGATGTGTGAGACTAGATGAAAATGGAAAAAGTATGGAAGACCAAGAGTTGTATGGAGTGTAAATGAATCTGAGGTGTACTTGTAAATGTCCAAAGTGTAAGACCAAGTATGTATGTAGTAGAGTAGGTGTGACTTCCAAAGAGAGGATAGTTTCTCTTGATGAGGTAAGCTGACCTTGACTCTAAGTAAGACCAAATGAGACCCAAAGGTAAGAAACCTTGATGAGGGACCACTTAGCAAAGTATTGTTGTATGTAGTGTGTTGACAAAGTATGATGAGGACAAGCAAGTGACCTTTTGACCCAATTTTAGACAAGTATGAATGTAAAATGAGATGTGAAGCAATGATGGACTTTGTGAGACCCAAAGACAGGTTGAATGCTAGATGAAACCTGAAGAAACAACCTAGGAAGCTCAAGTATTCTGAAACTGATTTCTTTTGTTGCTGGACTGTGAAATTTTCTTGCAATTTTGAACACAGACGCGCCTGTATACTGCACAGACGTGGTTATCCGACGCAGACGTTACTCTGTTTAACACAGATGCGCTTCTGAGATTTTCTTGTTTATGTTTGCTGGACTGTAAAATTTTTTGCAATTCTGGACACAGACGCGACTGTATACTGCACAGACACGGTTATTCGACACAAACGGGTTTCTATTCAACACAGACGTAGTTATAAACACAGACACTATTCTTCCCTTCACAGACGCGTTTATATGACTCAGACGCGGTTAAAACAGACACAGACGCATTTCTGTAAAATTTGTGCAAATTTTTTTTCAATCTGTGAAGTCATTTTGTTGTGACCAAATCTGACTGTTTGACTGTTTTTCGTGACAAGAGGACACAATGTTGATGAGGACTCAATGTTTGCAAGTGTTTAGACTCCAAAATGACTCCAAGAAAAGTGTGTTGTTTGATGTAAAATTGTTTTTGCATACACTTGAAGACACAAAAGACACAATGTTTTGCTATTTGGTCTTGAATGTTTGAATGTTTAAAATAAGTCAAGCACAATTCTTATGGCTGGCCAAGACAATAGTTGTTGATCCCACATGGGTTTTTACCCCCGAGGCTATGTTATTCAGAGCGGATACTTAGATGCTTGACCTCACTAGCTCCACCCTTGGCACTCATTTCTTGGGTCAGCCAAGCATCAGTCCCCATGAAAACTCCCCATGGCGAACTTTGTATCTCTACTAAGAACCGTATGTGTGTGGGCTGGTACCAGAGGTCCGACCTCCTGCCCCAACAACTAGAAGGATTTGGGCCTCTAAAACAAAATGGTGCTAGTAAGGGCATCAGCTTGTGTGGCCATACATGCAGCACTTTCAGCTCTGTAAATACAGAAGGCTCCCAGCCGGTAGGGGTTACGCCCTACAAATGATCAAATAAATTTGATCAAACGGGTTTATGGGGAGACATAGTGTCGGTATGAACTAATTAGCACACGTTATTCATAGTTTTCACCATGAATACATTTGATTATAGTGGTTCAGATGAGGTGGGTTTTCCTCGCTACCACTTGGGTCGTCCTCTTCTCACTAGTAGTCCTAATGACCACACGGGAAGACAGGCCCTCTAAAGATTAAACAAAAAGAGCCTATTGCTCAAGACACAAAAGACAATGATTCAATTTTAGTGCACCAATGGAAGTGTTTGCTAGTCTATGAAAACAAGGCACACAATAAAAATCAAAAACACTTGCCAAGGACCTGCAACAAAGAGTTGTTAGTAGTTTGGGTTGTTTGAAATAATCACCCCTTCCTGCAAACACACAAGTTAGGTAAATTTTAAAACCCAAAAGACTTTGTGAAAATAGGGGCCTTCAACCAAACGATTTAGCTTCCAAGGCAAGCTGCACCAATTGTGTTAGCTAGATCTGAAAATGTTAGTCCAAAAATAAACCAGATCTGAAACCCTAAATGCAAAATCCGAAAACCGAATCAATTTCCAAAATTTTGAAACAGGAAATACACAGACGCGATTACCGCATACGCAGACGCGACTCTGCAACAGAAACGCGGTTCTGTGAGACACAGACGCGATTAAAAACCATAGACGCGCTTTCTGTACGCAGATTTGGGTGAAAATGACACAGACGCATTTCAGTAACACAGACGCGCCTCCCTGGAACCTGCAAAATGAAATATGACCAAAACACAGACGCGGATCCAGCTGTCTCAGATGCGCCAGAAAATTAAAAAACGCGATCCGAAAGTGCGCAGACGCGAAAATACCAAAAATGCTGCCGAAGATGTCTGATCTGCAACTTCAAAAACACAAGATCTGCAACAAGGGGGTCAAATGCAAAGGGACAAGAGTCCCACCGGGTGTGCCAAAATGTATATGGTGAAAATGGATAACAATAATAACAATATTGAAAGGCTAAATGAATTCAACCACCAAACCCTAGCCTAACAACAAGAAAGATCCACCATAACATATGAAGATTACCTAAGACAATGCAAATCAAATGAAATCACAAAGATTATACCATCACATGTCCAATAGGGTTTTGATCTCCATTCTTCCTATCTCCATTGATCTTGCTTGATAAATTTTTGCTCTCAGATTTTATGTGCACAAGAGCTCAACAAAGAACGAAATGTGGTTGCAAATAGGATCTTAGTGTAGTCAAGTCCTCCAAATTGTCGATTAGGGTTATTAGAATGCTTGATTAGGGTTGATAATGAAGGAAGCATCTCCTTATATAGAAGACACTATATGAAATGGAGGGATAAGATTGAGAGGTGCAAAAAGGAGGTCGGCTATGATTAGAGGGTAGGTAGAAGAAATAGTAAAATAATGAAAGGGGTAGGTAGTGTATGAATTAAGAGATGAATGACATGTGTCATGTGTAGAAAAGGATAATGAATTAATTAAATAAATAAAGATTTATTTAATTAATAGAAGAAGTAGGATAATTAAATAAATAAGACTATTTATTTAATTTAGGAAAAGGATAATTTAAATAAATAAATGTATTTATTTAAATGAGAAATAAGGCTAGAAGAGGATAAATGAATTAATTAAATAAATAAAGATTTATTTAATTAATAGAAGAATTAGGCTTAGATAATTAAATAAATAAAATATTTATTTAATTAAACATGACAATTTTAGGTGTCTACGGGAGGCATACCAGATTATAGTGATAAGTTGACACATCCAATAATTAAAAAAACACAAGTATCTTTAGTATTGGAAACTGGTGTAGGAGCACCCTTCAAAGGGCTCCCACTATTTGTTTTTTATTGTGCTCTTGCTTCTTTATGAAGCCATTGTATATAAAATAAGAGCCATGTGCTCATTGGTCCTAGTTTGGGTCCTAGTTGAGGTCCTAGGGTCATAAGTCAAAGTTGAGTTTTTCTTGAAAATAGAGGGTATGTGTGCCTTTAAGGTGCTTAGGGGTCCTTCATAGCATGGTGGTGTCCTTAGGTTAGCCCATAGTGGGTCTAGGAGTCAAGAAAAGCAATGTTGAGAAAGTTGCTCAAAAGTTGCAAAAGTTGCATGACAACTTTTAAAAGTTGTCAAGCAACTTTTCCACCATGAGGTCAAAATATTTAATGTAGCGTGGAAAACTCTAATATGGGTACATAGACCAAGGAAAAGGTAGTATAAGTAATTGAAAACCCTAAGTTAATGGGTTGGATGTTAGATGTTGTACAGCCCAAGCAAAGTGACTTGACTGTGACTGCAATTTTGTTACCAGTCGGTACAAAAGGAGTAAAAGAAGATTGTTAATGGATTGATTTTCAAGAAAAACTATGTGGAGTGTCTTGTATGGTGTATTTAATTTCATTGTGAGCATTTAGATTAGTTTTTGTTTTGCAGGTTGTGTGTGTTTGTAAATAGTTTGTAACTTTGCTTCTCACTGTCCAGTTTTGGACTGGTTTGTGTCAATGGGCTCATAACTCCATTCCCCATTGTGGAATCACCATGAAACCATGGGGAATGAGAGTAGAGACCCTGTACTATACTATAAAGCCAGCAAGGCCCTTGAAAATGCAAGGAGGCCATTTAAAGACCCACTCCTAGGCGAGACTGGATAGTACCCGGCTAGGAAGGGTTAAGTTGCAGAGGTCTTGGAGAGCAAGGAAGGTCAGAGGAGGAGGCACCCTTTGGAGGAGTTGTAGAGGGGTGACTGGAGAACCATTGGTGTGAAGGAGGAGCTTCCACCAATCCATACAAGGTGGCAAGAGCACCAAACCTACACTGTGACCCTGGCAGGCCTAAAAACCGTTAAAAACCTTAAAATCCACCTAGGGCAGTGTACGGACACATGGAGGCCTAAAACCTAAAAAATCCTTGAGTCCTTGCCAAATGAATAGTAGGTCTTTTGGGAGGTTTCATAAGAAAGTGCATCGTTTGTAAGAGGGAGTCGTAAAGGACCGGATAGGAGGCCTAATTGGTCACAATCCTTGTAGCCCTATTTTGTAGGCAAAACACAAAATAGTGAAATCGGTAAGGGGTTGAAAGCTTGAAACCTCTTGGGGGAACATGAATGGGTGGAAAAACCATGTATTAGACCTGACCTATCCTTTCTAAGACATAGGAAGGTGTGGAACAAGCCAAAACCTTATTAGCCTAAGTAAGGGTTCCTTGAAACTCATGAGTAGGTGAGACCTTAGGAGGAGTTTTTCAAATTGTTGGTGGGTGGATTGGGCAAGGTCAGGGGATTCCACAAGTAGAGGAAGTCCTTGAGACCCTAGGGGTGGTTAGAACACTTGGTGATCCAAGGAGAGGATCCAAGAGCATAGACTAGGCTAGTCTATCCCAAACCCCATCCCATCAGATTGGTATCAGGGCAAGTTAAAGGTTTGGTGGACCATGTATGTCTCTGTATTCTGGTGAATCAGTAGGGGAAAGCACCATGGTCACTAATGTAGAGCTGGCTAGGGAGGTAGAAGAGCAGAAGGAGAAGAATAGACTCCTTGAAGAAGCTATGAGTGAGATAAGGGATAAGCTGCAGAAAGTGGTGGATCAGAGGACACAAGGACCCTAGGGTGAAGACACCAATGATAAAGGCAAGAAAACTATAGACATAGATGACATTATACCTAAACCAGATCCCTTGTTCAATGAAGAACATTTTGTAAAGGCTATCAAGGCTTTGAACACCAAAGCTTTTCAAGGATTGCCACATTTTAGTGGAAGGATGGACATTGACATTGTCATGGAATGGATTGAGGGCATGGAAAACCACTTTGAGTGTGAGGGAGTGACAGAGGCTCAAAAGGTTAAGGTTGCCAAATCAAGATTAAGGGGAGCAACTTTGACATGGTGGAAGCGACCTATTGCCAATTGGAAGGCAATGGTGAGTAAGATCAAGGAGAACTATTTACTAGAGGATTATGAAGTCCAACTTCATAAGAAGAGACAGGGATTGAAGCAAAAAGACCTTGATGTGACCTCCTACACCAAAGAATTTCAAAAGCTTTGTCTTAGATCTAAAGTCCAAGAAGATGAATCTATTAAGGTGGCTAGGTATCTAAGCAGCCTATTGTGGAACATTCAAGAGGAGATAAGCCTATGGACTCCTACCACTGTCCAAAAATGTCATCAGCTTGCTGCCAAGGTGGAAGAGAGGAACAAAAGGAAAGGAGACTCTAATAACAAGGGTAGAGGCAGAGGTAAAGAACAAATGAATCACCGAGGTGGTTACCAAAGCAAGGCAAATGAGCAAAGGAACCAAGGAGAAGCAAAGTTGATTGAGCATAGCAATGAAACCAATCTCAGAGGGGGCCATTCTAGAGGAGGAGGTGCACAAGGTGGTCCAAGTAGGGGTAGAGGTATCGGCAGGGGTAACTCCTACTTTGCAACTATGAAATGTTACAACTATGGACAATTGGGACACTCGGCCTATAGATGCCCTGACAAGCCTACAACATCAAATAGTGGAAAGAGGGTTGCTTATGCAAATGAAGACTCTTCAAGTAGAAAGACACCTGAGGTGGACCATATTGAATCAAAGATTAGAGAAAATTTGATGTTCAATAGGATCTTGATAAGACAGCCAATTATGAATGAACCTAAGCATAGGAGAGCATTGTTTAGGGTGAGATGCAAGATCCTTGGTAAAGTTTGCAAGGTGATAGTTGATTTAGGGTCAACTGATAATATAATATCAGAGGAGGCAACCAAGAAGTTGAAACTCACAAGGATACCCCACACTAACCCATACAAGGTGACATGGTTGAATCATGAGCAGAGTGTGCTTGTCAATGATCAGACTTGGGTAGAGTTCTCTATTCGAGGATACAAGGATAAGATCCTTTGTGATGTGTTACCCATGGATGCCTGTCACCTATTACTAGGTAGACCCTGGCAATTTGATAGGAAGGTGATCTATGATGGAGAGGAGAACTCCATTTCCTTCAAGAAGGATAGCAAGACCTTTAAGATTCAGTGTTTGACAGAGAATGAAGAGGGAACTTCAAGAACACCTAGTGTCTTATTGGCTACTGGTAAAGAGTTCTTACACTTGCTACATGAGGAGGAGATAGTGAAGTGTGCCATCTTTGTGAAGCCAAAGGAGGAGGAAGACAAGTTGCAGGCAGCAGTACCCAAGGAGGTGAAGCAAATGTTGCAAGAGTATAAGGACATAGTGAGTGATGGAGCACCTGCACACTCCCACCAAGAAGGTCTATAAGCCATCAAATAGACTTTGTTCCTAGTGCATCCCTACCTAACAAAGCTACATATAAGCTCACACCTGACCAAAACAAGGAGGTTGCAAGGCAAGTGCAGGAGTTACTAGAACAAGGAATGATCAAGAAGAGCATCAACCCATGTGCAGTCCTGGTAGTGCTAGCATCAAAGAAGGGAGGCAAGTGGAGACTTTGCACTGACTCAAGGGAAATCAATAGGATCACCATAAGGTATAGGTTTCCTATTCCTAGAATAGAGGATTTGATGGACTGTTTAGGAGGTGCTATGTATTTTACCAAGTTGGACCTTAAAAGTGGTTATCACTATATTAGAATTAAGGAGGGAGATGAGTGGAAGACTGCTTTCAAGACCACATAGGGGTTGTATGAATGGCTTGTGATTCCATTTGGACTCACCAATGCCCCAAGCACTTTCATGAGGTTGATGAATGAGGTGTTAAAAGACTTCACAGGCAGGTTTGTGGTGGTGTACCTAGATGACATTCTCATCTATAGCAGAACCAAAGAGGAGCACCTTGAGCATTTGAGGTTAGTCTTAGAGAGGTTACATGAGGAGAAGTTATCCATCAACCTAGAGAAGTGTGACTTCTTGAAGCAAGAGCTGGTCTACTTAGGATTCGTGGTGTCTAAGGGAACCTTGAAGATGGATCCAAGCAAAGTGGAGGCAATCTTGAATTGGCCTGCACCTAGAACAGGGACTAAAGTTAGGAGTTTCCATGGTTTAGCCCAATTCTATAGGAAGTTTGTGAGGAACTTCAGTGGCATATGTGCACCAGTCCTTGACACCATAAAAGGAGGCCTTAAAACTAAGTTCAAATGGACTGAGCAGGCTGAAAAAACATTTCAATTGTTGAAGCAAAAAGTAGCCACAAAACCTATCCTACTCCTACCTACTTTTGACAAGCTATTCACATTGGAGTGTGATGCAAGTGGAATTGCAGTAGGGGGTGTATTGAGTCAAGAGGAAAGACTTGTGTGATTTTTCAGTGAGAAGCTTAATGAAGCAAAGAAGAAGTACTCAGCCTATGACCTAGAGTTGTATGCATTAGTGCAGTCACTTAAAAAATGGAGGCATTACCTACTTCCAAAGGAATTTTTGGTGTTCACAGACAACCAGGCTTTGAGTTACATTAATACTCAAGATAAGCTTAGCAAAAGACATTTGAAATGGATGGAATACCTCCAATCCTTCACCTTCACCATCAAGCATAAGAAGGGGCAACTCAACAAGGTGGTAGATGCTTTAAGCAGGAAGTTGCTGACAGTTCAAGAACTATGGTTGTAGAGCATAGGAATAGAAGGTTTCAAGGACCTCTATGAAGGAGATGAAGACTTCTCATCAACATACAAGGTTTGCAAGGAGTTTGAGAACCATTTCCATGGGGAGTATGCAGATTACAATCTCCAAAATGGTCTCTTGTTCAAAGGTAATCAGTTGTGTGTGCCAAAAGGATCCATGAGGGAAAACCTCATCCAAGAGAAACACAATGGTAGTTTAAGTGGACACTTTGGATTCAACAAAACCTTGGATTTAGTACAGAGGTACTACTATTGGCCCAAGTTGCCAAGAGATGTGTGTCAAAGAGCAAAAGGAGGATCAAGAAATACTGGTCTCTATCAACCATTACCAGTCCCAAATAGGCCTTGGGAATGTATGAGCATGGACTTTGTAGTAGGACTCCCCAAGACAAAGACAGGTATGGATAACATCTATGTGGTAGTAGATAGATTTTCCAAGATGAGCCATTTAATTCCATGTAAAACTACACATGATGCTAGCTATGTTGCACATCTCTTCTTTAAGGAGATTGTTAGGATTCATGGACTCCCTTTAAGCATTGTTTCAGATAGGGACAACAAGTTCATGGGCCATTTTTGGCAAACTTTGTGGAGGAGACTTGGAACTAATCTTTCATTTAGCTCAGCTTACCATCCACAAATTGATGGTCAAACTGAAGTCATCAATAGGGTGTTAGGCAACTTGTTGAGGTGCCTAACCAAGGAGTATGGGCAGACATGGGACCTAATCATTCCTCAAGCAGAGTATGCATATAATGACAGTGTAAATAGGACCACTGGAAAGTGTCCTTTTCAGGTTGTCTATGGTAGACATCCAAGAGGAGTGTGTGAACTCAAGGAACTTGGTTCCATGGAGATGAAGAGTGGGCAAGTAGAGGACTTCACTCAAACCATCAAGGAAGTCCAAGAGAAAGTCAAGAAATCCATCCTTCAATCCACTCAAAAACTGAAGGCCAAATTGGATGAGAAAAGGAGAGAGGTTCAGTTCAAGGTGGGTGACTATGTGATGGTCCATTTGAGCAAAGCTAGAATGCAAAGTGGCAAGCCAACTAACTACAAATGAAGAGGGTAGGACCTTGTAGAATTCTGGAAAAATATGGTGAGAACGCCTATAAGGTTGAACTTCCTTCAGACTTAGCCATTTCACCAGTCTTCAATGTTGTTGATCTGATCATGTATAAGGGTGAGATAGAAGGGCAGACTGAGAACCAAGCCAGGGTGCTACAAGACTTGGATGTGAATGCCTTACCTCAAGTGAAGCAGCCTATAGCAGAGGAGATTTTGGAGTCAAGGGTGAAGAAGTCTACTAGACACCAGGTCTACATGGAGCACATGGTGAAATGGGTAGGTCAACCTGTGTCTGAAGCTATTTGGGTGGAGGAGAGCAAGTTCAAGAAGCTTGGCATTGATCTGGCTCTTCTCACTCCCCTAATTTCTTAGTTTGTTGCAAAGGGGGAGTATGGTGCAAGAGAACCCTTCAAAGGGCTCCCACCATTTGTTTTTGATTGTGTTCTTGCTTCTTTATGAAGCCATTGTATATAAAATAAGAGCCATGTGCTCATTGGTCCTAGTGAGGGTCCTAGTTGAGGTCCTAGGGTCATAAGTCAAAGTTGAGTTTTTCTTGAAAATAGAGGGTATGTGTGCCTTTGAGGTGTTTAGGGGTCCTTCATAGCATGGTGGTGTCCTTAGGTTAGCCCAATGTGGGTCTAGGAGTCAAGAAAAGCAACATTGAGAAAGTTGCTCAAAAGTTGCAAAAGTTGCATGACAACTTTTAAAAGTTGTCAAGCAACTTTTCCACCATGAGGTCAAAATATTTAATGTAGCATGGACAACCCTAATATGGACACACAGACTGAGGAAAAGGTAGTATAAGTAATTGCAAACCCTAAGTTAATGGGTTGGATGTCAGATGTTGTACGACCCAAGCAAAGTGACTTGACTGTGACTGCAATTTTGTTACCAGTCGGCACAAAAGGAGTAAAAGAAGATTGTTAATAGATTGATTTTCAAGAAAAAATGTGTGGAGTGTCTTGTATGGTGTATTTAATTTCATTGTGAGCATTTAGATTAGGTTTTGTTTTGCAGGTTGTGTGTGTTTGTAAATAGTTTGTAACCTTGCTTCTCACTGTCCAGTTTTGGACTGGTTTGTGTCAATGGGCTCATAACTCCATTCCCCATTGTGGAATCACCATGAAACCATGGGGAATGAGAGTAAAGACCCTTTAATATAATTCAAAGCCAGCAGGGCCCTTGAAAATGCAAGGAGGCCATTTAAAGACCCACTCCTAGGTGAGACTGGACAGTACCCGGCTAGGAAGGGTTAAGTTGCAGAGGTCTTGGAGAGCAAGGAAGGTCAGATGAGGAGGAACCCTTTGGAGGATTTGTAGAGGGGTGAGTGGAGCACCATTGGTGTGAAGGAGGAGCTTCCACCAATCCAGACAAGGTGGCAAGAGCACCAAACCTACACTGTGACCCTGGCAGGCCTAAAAACCCTCTTAAAAACCCTTAAAAACCTTAAAATCCACCTAGGGCAGTGTACGGACACTTGGAGGCCTAAAACCTAAAAAATCCTTGAGTCCTTGCCAAATGAATAGCAGGTCTTTTGGTAGGTTTCATAAGAAAGTGCATCATTTGTAAGAGGGAGCCGTAAAGGACCGGATAGGAGGCCTAATTGGTCACAATCCTTGTAGCCCTATTTTGTAGGCAAAACACAAAATAGTGAAACCGGTAAGGGGTTGAAAGCTTGAAACCTCTTGGGGGAACATGAATGGGTGGAAAAACCATGTATTAGACTTGACCTATCCTTGCTAGGACCTAGGAAGGTGTGGAACAAGCCAAACCCTTATTAGCCTAAGTAAGGATTCCTTGAAACTCATGAGTAGGTTAGACCTTAGGAGGAGTTTTTCAAATTGTTGGTGGGTGGATTGGGCAAGGTCAGGGGATTACACAAGCAGAGGAAGTCCTAGAGACCCTAGGGGTGGTTAGAACACCTGGTGATCCAAGGAGAGGATCCAAGAGCATAGACTAGGCTAGTCTATCCCAAACCGCATCCCATCAGAAACCCTATTAATTAGGTGACAATTTCGTGGATATCTTCTACAAAGTGTTCTCTTTATAATTTTTTGCGAATATGGGACTTCCCCTTCATTGACTCTTCCAACCAATGATTGGAAATGTTTGTTAAGAAGGTATATTTTTTCCTTTAAAATAATTGGTAACCATCTACATACTCATATGTGTAAACTCATTCCTTGAGGGAAACCACAGAAAAAGGTTGAGTTGAGGACCATCTAGCTTGGCAACTACCTTATCATGAACAATTTTTACTTCTTGAGTTTAAAGGTTGTAATGTTTAACACAGGAAATAAATAAATATGTTTATTTCCTTCATCATTTGCCAACCCACTAGATTGTTCTCCTACATTTTGTTTCTAAAAACCTCCAAGTCAATGTGAACTAGACTACTATCTACTTTTGCCTTCAAATCATGAAAAATGAAAGAATACTCATATCCCTAGTATTCATATTTTACCTTGTGAGGTTTTGAGATTAACAAAAATAAAATTATGTCACCAAATTTTATTAAAAAATATTCTTTAACTTATATGTATAAAGAGAGATAAAATTTAAGAATGAAATTTTTATTAATTAAACTAAATAATTCTAAAGTGAAATAAAATAAATCTTATCCCTAATATAACATATATAAATTTTATAATTTAGTAAATTAGTAACACAAAAATATGCTTACATCAAAGTATAAAAATAAAATTAAAAACCTAGTAGAAATTCTAGATTAATACTATTTCCAATAAAAGTCAAATACTTGACATCAAAAATTCTAGGGTGATTTTGAATGATTCTTTATTTTTGATGAATTTTACCAAAATTTAAATTTGTACAAAGAAAATTTAGAAAATAGTAGGTTATTAATCATAGCTGGGACATTATTCACCCATTGTTATGATTTTATCAATTAAGAAAAATATGCATGATGCTTCCCTTAATTAGGCTTCAAGAATTATCTTAATGCTTGTTTGTTAGAAGTTATTATATAATTTTAAAGCCATAATATATAACACACATCAAGATAATTGATGAAAAATTAAACTTAACACATTCATATTTTAAGGATAGACATGCTAATCTTAATGTTAAGACTAACCCTAACTTAACCTTAACCCCAATTTTAACCCTAATTATAACTCAAATTATAAACATTAACTCTAATCTTAATCATAAAACTAAGTCTAACCCTAATTTTAACTATTATCTAAACCTAATTCTAACCTTTATTCTAAACCTAATAAGTCTGATCCTAATTTCAACCTTTAACCATAATCCTAATTCTAACTTTCATTGTCATCTTAATTCTAGTTTTGATTCTAATCCTACCCTTAATTCTAAGTCTAATCTCAATCCTAGTCATAAGCTTAAGTATAATCTTAACCCTAGTTCTAATCCTGATGATAATTTTAATAATAACCATATCCCTAATTCTAAATCTAAGTATTCTAAACCTAGGTGAAATACTAGTGTTAACACAATATTGCTCCTCTACAACAAGAAATTCCTCGTCGGGCACCATGCATAATACTTTCGACATGAGACCATTGGGGGCCAAGAAAAACACCTTAACTTGTTGTTTTGTGATTTTACCAAGGCCATTTGGCGATGGGGGCTAAGAGAGTAGTTTGGAATATCCATATCCAACTTGGTGTTCACTTTTTCTGAAGAAAACATGTGAATTCTCAAACCCTTGTGGGAAGAGACCTTCACAACCAACTGATTCCTCAAGTCAAGAAACCAAATCTTACTAGCCAGTGAAGGGAGAATGAAAGTTGAAATGATGAAATAACTACTTGCACACAATATAATCTTGAATCTATCTTAAGATTTCAGAATTAGCTAGATGAAAAGACAATAAAGTAAAGTAGGAGCTCGTGTTTTCTATCACCTGACCCTACTCTTGAAATAGTATGTGCGAAGTGTAAAATTATCTACTAAACTTCTAAAAAACAAGAATATTGGTAGAGCTACAAATTACATAATTGTATAAATTGAGAAGAAGTGAAAAATTATGAATAAATACTTGATTGACTTAGGAATGAGTACAATATATAAAGAAAGAGAAGAGCCATCTAGAATAGCAACATCCAACTAGAAAATAGGCTTTCAACTTTATGCAAGATTGCACAACTAAGAAATCATAATCCTAACTCTTAACAACTATCAAACTTATCCAAAGGAATCTTCTAGGCTGAATATTCTACACTAACACCCCCCCTTAAGTGTAGCTAGGTGAATAGATAGATAAGAGTCCTGGAAATAAAGTCATGATCAAGAACCCAATTACAAAGAGGAATGGAGAAATCCCAATTGAGGAAAACACATAACCATTTATTCAAACTAAAGAAGAAAGAGTTGTAACTACGAATGAAGAATTGCAAATGAATCCACACTGCAACAACATTATATCAAATTCATAGAAACCACTGCACGAGATGCAGTTGTACATATTCTGGACTGCTCAAATGGATGAGCATACATGTACACGGTCTCCAAATATAGAAACTGGTCGTCTGAAGACGGGAAGATATGATTATACTAAAAAGTTCTCGAAACTGAAAAAATTCATAGATGTCCTCCAGTTGGGATGAAATCATTGTTAATCCAATGCTCAATATTGCACCACTAGAAAGAAACTCTAGAAGCACTCGAGGATACGACACTAGAATCTCATGTAGTCAAGAACCTTGCTAGAAATAATCTCTGGGATAAAACAAAGTTGCAACATTGGAATCTCATGTAGATGAGAATTTAGAACAAAAGAAAACTTTTGGCTACCAATTGGAGGAAGAGTTCAGAGCTTGGTGGTTAATTAACAACTTTCATAGTTTGTTTATTGAGGAAGCTTATTACAAGAAACCTATACTAGATGCTAAAAAATCCCATATAAAACTTTATAAGTTTAATTTATACAATTATGTAATTTGCAACTGTACCAATATTCCTAGTTTTCACAAGTTTAGCAAATAATTTTACCATGTAATGTTTTATCTAAACCTGCATAGTAAGGATCTAGCTAGGAAAGTAAGAACACAACTTGCAGGTAAAATAGAAGAGAAAATTTGTGAGAAGAATGGGAACAAAATTGTTTCATTGATAATTTATAAATGAATGTGTTACAATATATAAAACGTCCTTTAAAACAAAAAAGGAGGAAAAATGAGAATAAAAGTGAAAAAACAGTGAAATTCCTTAGTTAGCTTAACAACTAGGCAAAAAATAGTTTTATCCAAGTCATGGGATTAAAATAGAATTCCACAATAATAATCCCATAAAACATGGAAGAAAAGTTGATTTATGTGCATTCATCGCATACTAAATAATCCCCCTATTTTCAAAAATATTGCCCTAAACTCCTTTTTTGTCACCCCCTCCCAATACACAACTTGAATTAAAAGCCCCCTATTTTCACCAAATATTGTTTTTTTTCATAGTCAGAATTAAAAACCCCCTATTTTCACTGATAGGCAATATATTGCACCCTCATTTTTGGGATATTAAACCCCCCAATATGAATGCATGTGATATCATATTGTCTAGCTAGTGAAGCCCCCGTGCAATTGTCCCCCTCAAAATTATAAGAGATGCAACTATATCAAGTGTTGAAGAACATACTTTGAGATCCAAGAAAAGTGTGGACAACTGTTGAATGATAACTACCATATGCCATAGTGTTGAATGAAGAACCTCCTCAAAAGACAAGATGATGATCAATATCAAGAATCTGTATGACTGCCACCGATGATAATACTCGACAAAACAATCTATCAGTCGAAGCTACAAAAGACAACAATCACTAATACATTTGGACTAGATTTCTGACTGAGTTTTCCGACGGAGAATGTATATTGTGACCAAATTTGATTTTTTTTTGAAAAAATGCCCGAATTCATCGAAATTCCGACAACAATTTGCAATTTGGTTTCGATGAAGAAGGCATTAGTAATGAATTTTCTTTTTTCAAAAAAGTTCTCGAGTTCATCGTAATTCTGACAACAATGACCATTACTTAAAAAAGAAGAAGAGAGAAAGTCATTTGTACATTGCAATCCCGCGTAGGCGTCCGTGGCGACTTCAACCCCGAACAAGATTAAACCCACGTCGAAGGCATTTGTGCATTACTTGCAATCCCGCGCAGGAGGTAGATTCTTCACCTTAATTTCATGTTGCAAAAAATATACCATTCAAGAGATTCTACAACTTTTGCTTTTATACATGCTAGCTATGCCTACATTCTTCTGGGATATTGACCGATTGTGGAAGCAACTCTTGGAGTATGAGAGATTCCTTTTTTATGCAAAATATGTTAGGAAATGAGACATGTGGTGGTTAATTTCACTAGTTTTTTATGCAAATTGGTCAATCTCGTATTCATATTGATTATCCAATCTCAGGTCGGATGGCTCCTAGTCAAAGGTGTGGTTCCCTGAATGCATAATACCCTGTAGGAATCCACTCCTCGTAAAACCATAGAACTGTGATTGAGGAGTGAGCGTTCAATTTTTTTGGAGCAATCCCTTCCTCCTGTATACGTGTTGATTGATCATTATTGTACAAGCTAATATATAGGGTGGTGTCTGCCTTTGGCTGCTGAATCAATGGAGATCAAACCAATGCACAAGAAAACAATGGGAATGAATATTATTCAAGTGATTTGCAACCTTCATTTAGTGTTGTTTGGGAAAGCCTTTCTTTCTATTGTCAGCCATCCTAACACACCCGACTCGGAAGCCCTAGGGAGATACAATTGTGTTTGGTTCAGCACAATCCTAACCTAGAAGGGGTGGACTGCAAATCTCCAACCACACAACTTATCACTTTGTAATTAACATACAATATAAAGCTAGTCTATATGACCCCCAAACCATTTTCTTACTGTCTCGGGTTACCCTAGTTTAGGGTATTGGCATTTTTTACTAAATCATCTCTATTTTAGGGTATTGGCAACTATCTCTCCTTTTGCATAGTTTTAGGTGGCATACAAAGTCATTTCCTTCTTTGGCTTCCTTGCGGCCTCAACCTCAAAGATCATCTTTTGCAAACTTACTTTCTTCAATACTCTCTTCTTTATCCTTTCAAAGTTGAATTGTATCCACTTAGGAACATCTATATTCTCATCACTTTGGATGGGCGGGTTCATGGTAGTTAGAACCTACTTTGGCATTTGTTCTTCATCTTGTTGCTTGTGCACCTAAGTTTAAAATTTTGGAGGAGTCATCTTGGGGGTGGGGGCCTAGATAGATCCTCTTTTTCTTGTTCTCCATGCTTCTTTGACTCCATATTCTAAGTTCCTTCTGACTTATATTTCATTTTCATGAGTCAACTTATAGTTCTTAATTCAGTTATAGGCTAGTATCTTGTGTGTTGATTGTACCTCTTAGTTTGATAAGGTTTTGGGTGGAATTTAATCTCTAATTTTGAGGAAAATTTTTCCCTATAAATGTAATTTCAAAATTCATTTTGAGGGTCTAATAATTGATTATTTAAGGTCCAAGTTTAGTAACACTCATTAGTGTGTTTTCTTTCAAAAGACATTTAGCAATAGGCTGTAGATTGAATACTTGTGCTTTGCTAGTATATTTTGAAGAATTAATGGAAATGAAGTTCATAGTTTGCAACGGTATTGATAGTCTTTTTTGATTGCTTGGTATTCTTTTATTTCTTTCATTTTCCTTAGTCCTGAATTAATATTTACATTTATGAAACATATTCTTTGTTATAATCAATTTGTGCATCTTTCGTGGTGATTGAGGTTAATAAGGAACATGTGAATGAATAGTAGTAGTTGTTATAGAGCTTTCCTTGGTCTCATTTTCATGTTAGAATTGGCAATTTTGGTATGATAAATTATTTACATACAAAGTTATTTCTAGATTTTGTTGATAATGTGGATTTAGGTAATACTGATGATTCATTTTCTCGTAGCCTTGTTCTAACTTTTGCAATTTATTTTAGCCTTTTAGCTTAGGCAGATTGAGAAATTGACATTTCAACTTGATTAGTGACATTTTCCCCTTGAACAACTTGATTAGGAAATGATAAATTCTAAAGGTAAGCTAACTTAACTCAAGGGACTGAGATGGTATCCTACCATGAAAGATGATAATTCTAAGCAAAAGACTACCTAGTGATATGAAAGTTGATGCAAGATAGTAAGGACAACAAGGAAATTTATTTTGAACTTTGACAAGATTGAATATTTAGGTGGAAGTTTGAATGGATTGATAGCGAAAAGGCATGCTGATGTAGAGAATCCAATAAACTCAACCAACAAGGGAGATATTTCTCCCAACTCACCTATTCAATTAGGTGTCAACCCTTCACTTACTCATAAGACCCCTCACAAGGCCACAAGTTACTCAAAAGGATTCAATACCCCAAAACGCACCCATACTCACCAACCCTCACCCAACCATTGAATCACACTCAAATAGGACAAATAAACATGTCTAAGTCACAATCCAACTCTCCAACATTCAATCACCACCAACACCCTCAACCCTTATTCTCACAAATCCTCCTTCAACTAGGTCTTCTAATCCCCCTAGTACTCAACTCACAAAATGTACTAGATATCCAAAAACAAATGTACTTTCAGATACTCTTACAAGAACCACTAAACATATACCACCATGGGTCTTTACCCTCCCAACCACCCAAAGGTCAAAGGAAGATTCACTACTGCAACACTCAGTTTTTGTGACAGTATCAAGCACTTAGGATAGTCACTTCTTTTATGATAGTATCAAGATCAGATCGATACCAGACTGGGTAATAACGGAACCGCCAACAATGTATTTCTCATCTCAAATAATAAAGAGAATATAGGGCTGCATCTATGAAGAAAAAAATGTTGGAAAAGACTATTTCCACCTACTTGGCCATCGGAGTGGTTTTTGAGGTGTATTCAAAACTTTTACTCCTTTTGCTGCATTTTCACTTGAAATATGGTTGAATTGGCTTTGTAAGCTCCTAGATACTTGGTACATGTTCTAATCAAGTTAAAAGTGTCTCAAGACTACCCTATAGTCATGCTCTACCTTATCCAGCTACTCAATTAGCTTCCCAGACTTATAGGACATATGGTTTTATTCCTTACTTTGAGTTGGAATTGTCTTGGGTTAGATATAACTAAAATAAGCCATTCCTTCAACTACTTCAAAAATCATCAAAAAGACTTCATACTACTATCTACATGTGTTTCTATCCTTAAGAAGTCTAATTTATGCAAGTGAAAAAACACCTAAGAGGTCATAGCTACTCCTTTTGACTTGGTAATATTCATGGTTTTTCTTTGTCTATTTAACTTCATTCCTTGCATCTTACCCACTATCTTGTAGCATACTTTGTTTTCTTTTTTAGTGAATTGCATTTAGTGGACTGTTGTGCATCTTTAAAATCATTTGACAACTTCAGGAAATGGTTTTCCTTCTTTATTACTTGACTATATCATTTAATATGCATGCATGGTATTATCATTTAATTTTCAAGATGGACCTTATATGGATGGTCCTTGAACCTTTTCAAATTGAACTTTTGCATAAGTCAAAATTTGGAGAGGAAATTCCTACTATTTGCGAATCCAACATTCATCTTTCAAATTTTAGGTCCAATTTCTATGAATAAGGGTTCCCAAGACCCTAGTCCTATAAAAATGAGCCATGAGGAACATCATGAATAAGGGAATGGACCGAATTTATGGAAACATTGTCAAACCTAAGTACAATTAGGCATAAATAAGGCACGACCACTTAAATTGAGTCCAAACTTAGTGTATATTTTTAAAGAGATACAACTTATGATGCAATATTTAGCCCCCTCTTAGCAAGAGTATGAAATTATGCTCATTTACTCTTTGGAAAATATGGAGAAACCAAATATTCTTTCACCAAGATATTGAAGAGTCAAGATGACTACAAGTTTGGAAAGGTGGTAGCTCCCAAGACTTATGATATTGTCAATCTACAATATTGAGATAAAAGGGAAGTACAAAGTGAGTAATATGAGTAACATTGGTAACACACATGGAGCATGCAAAACACAAAGTTATGACATTTAGAACTAGTAAGATTCATATATTCTCACTAGGAACCATATCAAAAAGACAAGGCATAGATCTAGGACTAGTAAGATCCTTATATAGTTACTAGGAGTCATGTCAGAGACACATAAAATCATGATACCCAAGTTAGTAAGATCCTCTAATACTTAGTCATAGATCACATTCTAACAACAAATAGAGACCCAATTGTGAAATTTTGAGGTCCATTGGGAAAAAAGTTATCATATTGCCATGACAACTTTTGCATTTCTTGTAGAAACTTCTTAAAAATATGGTTGGAAAGTTAGTTTATGGTGGTTTGAGGTTGTAACACACTTGGATGGGAATAAATAGGCCTTTGGCATGCCATCCAAGAGTTTTTCTTAATGAAATTGGGGTTTTATGTGCATTTTTTAATGCTATGTATCATATCATGCTTGATGATAGACCTTTTTTCATGCTATGTATCATATCAGGGAATAATTTGGTGGGAAGACCAAGCGATTGGTATTTTGAAGTGGTTGATGATAGAGAGAGGGGTGAGGGGACCCTATGCAACCTTCAGAAGGGTTTGTCGATCAAAAGCAAATGACATAGATTAAATTTCTATGACTGTCCTAAGGGTATTGATTGTCACAGTCATAGTTTTACTACTGATATTGTTTTTGTTTTGATAGAGTTGTGTTTGTAAACCCAAGTGTGGACATGTAATGGAGTCATGAGATGTCTTAAGACTACATCAATACTTAACAACAACATAGTGTGTAGGCACCTAAAATATGAAAGGACTACATATTAGACGGCATGTGTGATGATGCCATGAAAGGTCTGATATCCCTATGTATCGGACTAAGAAAAACAGTGAAAGACAAAAAAAATGCATTGAGAAGGCAAAAGGTTGAATTGCCTAATGTTTGTTGTTGAAGTGATGTGTGGGACCCTGCCAAGTCAAATACCTTGTTGTAGTTTCAAAGGGTGGAAAAAGCATAAGCATTTTATTTACCGTCCTAATAGACCATCCATCATAACAATTATTACCAATATTGATGTGTGCATTGCAAATAAAGTTCTAGAGGAAGGCTCTTTCTATTGTAATACCAAGTGAGTGTTCATAGACCTTCTATAGGGTCCTCCTATCCTAGAGTTAGGAGTTTGAAGCCTACAAACATTGATTTGGCCTTGTGGCCATCAATGAGTGCTCACCCAATAGGACAAGTCTTGAGACTGGCAATTTTGGAAGTGTGGCATTGTTGAGAGCCAACACTTATGTGTGAACCCCGTCTTCACGTATTATGATTATTTTCCATGATACTTGACCCTATCCTCATGGTGTTGGCTCAATTCATATTAGTGTTTTTTTTGAAGAAACATGATGTGAGAAGTTTGATGTAGAGGCAAGGGTAGAACTCAGTATTTCATATTAGGACAACAACCACATTGATTAGGAAAGTCAGATAAGGTCTCTCCAATTTTTAGGATACTGAATTCACATTAGACACTCATGGATTACCCCAATTAGACATTAGTCAACTTAATATATTATACAAGGATTGCATACCACAAAGCCATTAGATATGTTTTGAGATGAAAAAGAAGAGTTAAATGGTTTTGGTTCAATGATGATAATTTCTATTTTCAAGTAATTTAATTTGGTATATTATATTGAAATGTGATTTCATAACTAACATTTCAACTTCTATATAACTACTTCTATAGCCCCATTTTCTTGCCTATGAAGAAAGACCATGTTAGACAATATCAACGAACAACAAAATAAGGAGACAATTGCTAGATTGTGGTCTAACTTGAAAAGAAAAGGTGATGGAAAATGTTATTGTCCGTGCAAAATTTGTAAGGGGTTAAAGACTAGAAGACTTATAATCAAAACAACTAAGAAACATTGTAGGATGCATGGTCACATTGAAGGTGGACATGATTATTATCCATTGGTAAGTTTTTCATTATATCATTTTAACAATTTATATACATAATAAATCACGTGATGATGAGATCATGGTTATGGTTTATTTATGTTTATCAATTTTATATAGGTCGAGCACCCTAGAGCACATGGTATGGTTCAACACAACCCGAAGAATATGGTTTTTGAAGTGGATGAACATGGAGGTGTGAATATCGAAGCTAAAGATAATGATCCCATGGAAGATGACGATCATGAGCCAGAAAACACAATTGAAGATGATGGTACAAATACATTGATCCATAACACATTTAGTACTCGCATAGCTAATCATGATGATGAAGATGACCTTGATGTTGTTCATGATGTCCCTCTACTTGAGAAGGCATCTGAGGCCCTTTACGAAGGCTTGCAGACAACTCTTCTCTCCACTATATTTTTGTTGGTGAACTTTAAGGTTATGAATGGTTTATCCAACATAACATTGTCACATATGTTAAGGTATGTCATATATATGTCATAATAAACTCTGAATCATGTTGTACCATTAATATTCTTTATATTAACAAATTATATTTTTTTGCTGTAGATTGATAGGTGAGTTTTTGTTACCACCATCAAATATTCTATCTCGCTCATACCAAGAATTATCTACCGTTATGAAAGATATTGGAATGGAATATCAAGCAATAGATTCTTGTCCCAATGATCATATTATATATCACAAACAACATGAATTTCAAACTGAATGCCCTGAATGTCATATCAGTAGATATCGAATAGATCAAATAACAAAAAGGGTTCCTCGCAAGGTTCTTCGCTATATTCCCATTATTCCACATATGCAACGATTATTCAAGTGCACTAGCTTGGCAAAATTTATGGATTACCATGCACACAATAGAATTCAAGATGACATTATTCAAATGCTTGTGGATGGTTCAACATTTATGGACATAGAGGACAAGTGACCACACTTTAAAGAAGAACCTCGTAATGTCAGGCTTTCACTGGTAGTGGACGGTGTCAATCCATTTGGAGAGATGAGATCTGTTTACTCAGTGTGGCCTGTTTTTTTAATCAACAATAACATTCCTCCATGGATGTTGATAAAGAGGGAGCACATAATGTTGGCAATGATTGTTCCAGGTATTTTATCATTTAAATATAGTCATCTAAATTTAATTATAAATATTGCAGTAAAATGGTCATAATAATTATGTAATGTTTTTGTTCATTCGATTAGGTAAGTACCAAGTTAAAGATATGAATGTATATATCGAGCCTCTTATTGATGAGTTGTTGGAGTTATGGAATGGTGTCACTATGTATGACATCTCTAGACCAACAGGACAAAGACAATTTCAATTACATGCGATGCTTCTATGGACAATACACGATGCCCCAGGGCTAACACATTTTTATGGTATGTTATAGTGTTTAAGTTGTGCATGAACATTATAATTCAAAAAATTATCATATTTAATCCAATTATACATTATCTTGTAGGTCTTCAAACAAAGGGAAAATTTGCATGTCCTGTTTATGGTCCAAAGATGAAATCTCGTCATTCAAAAAGTTTAGGAAAGTAGGTGTTTGATGAGTATAGGCACTTTCTCCACAAAAATCATAAGTATCAAAATACTGAAAAACATCTTTTCAATGGGAAAGAAGAGAATACATCAAAGCCACGAAGAATGACACCTCACCTGTGGAAGTTGGAATATAATAGAATTAATCGTCAAGGTAATGCCATTCCATCTATTGGTTTGTCATAAAACATCTTTTCTATTTTGTTTTGTTTACTGATGATGTGATTGATGATCATGAAGGTTGTGAAGGCATAAATGACCACCTTCCTAAGGGACTAAAAGGTTATCCCCAACAATTTAGTAGGTTGCCCTACTATGAGCAAATTATATACAATAGAAAGATAATGATCAAAGTAAATGAGTGGCTGTATACATTGATGGTCGACCAAAAGCAACAGGGAATATTGTAGGTTTTATAAATAGTACGCGACCTGGGTCAACTAATAAACAACCCAATTGCATATTTGAGGCGCGCAAGGGAAATCTATATTTGTATGTGCGATAAAATCAATAAGTGCAGGCGAAGAGATTCTAATCGATTATAGTTTGAATCGTATAGATACAAACAAAGTTAATATAATGGGGGTGGTACATACTATATACCATTTAAATTAACCAACCTCCAATTAACGAATCCAATATACCATTTTATTATGAAGTTTTTTTTCTAACTCTATTGGTTTAATTTTGCTAACGTTTTTTATATTTTTTCTTTGTCATAGGGCGAGATGGATCCATCACATATTGCAAACAAGGATGTAGGTTGCGACACTTCTACCGAGTAGGTAAACCTGACTGTAATTGCACAAATTAGATAGAAGCAAACTGTTACATTATTATGTTCTTTTTTTTAGTGATTTATACTAATTTTGTAATTGTTAATGATATTCTTGACACATACGGATGTTCAGAGAAATGGAAAGGGAGTTGCAGTACCTGAGAACCTCTCTAGGAATGTGGAATAATTAGGGTTAAGTGATGACGACCTTGAAGATTCCACACACCTTATGGAATTCTTTAAAATGCCTCTTAGAAAAATTAGAAAAGAGATTCTTTCTTTGGCAGTCGTGCATCCGATTACTGATGAGATATGAGAGGGTGGAATTATTGCTTCGAACAATAGAAAACTTGCAAGTAAGCAGTAATGAAAGCTTTAATTATAACAAAAGTTCAATAATGGTTTATATTTTATTCTCTTTTATGTCATTAACTAAAATATGTACGTATTGTTTTTACAACAATTTATCCACCCTCATGAAAGTCATTGCCATGATCAGGGTGTTGTAGGATCTTCAGGTGATGATGATTTTCTTGTATTATCGCTTGCTTGGCTTATCTCTCTGAGTACCCAAAACACATCATACTTGATATTGTCAATTTTCAAAATAAAGGTTGATCCTTGTTTACAATTCTTGCACTTTTCATATATTTAATGTTTGATATATTTAATGTATTATTGTTTAGGTGCTATCAATGTTCCTATGTAAATGCCGCCTCCGCCTCATCAGAGGTTACCCTCACCTGTATTGCTAATTGCAATGTCGGCAACACGTAGCATGTAGACATCCTCTACTGCATGTCATATTGGCCTGCCCACTGTTGGTAGATCCCTCTTTTGCTCTATCTTCTATCATGTGTTTATTTCCCTTCAAGCGTTCTTTCTTGAATTCTAATGCCATTTCATAGTGGATTCATTTTTTGTAGGAGGAGATGCACATGAGGATTTGCCAGAGGTGACTACTGTTGATAACATACCATCATTTCTTGGATCTTCTCGTATTGCTAGTACAAGAAAGTTGCAGGCCACATTGGTGGTGAGCAATGAAGAAATGATTCCCTTAAAGATACAAAAGGTTCCAGGTACTTTAAAATTATTATTATATATACTCTAATTGTAATTTACTTTATGATCACTCGTTTTGGACTAATGATCCCATGAATTTTTTGCAGGCAATAACATTTTCTATAAACATCTTAGTGACATTGCATTGCAGATATTTGGGCCCACCATACGTAAAAGGTGGTACATCATATGTGAACTAACCCTAATCCACTATTTTGATTTCATAGCATTGCTAGAATAGTTTTCCTTTGATCCAATTCTTGAAGTGTAATAAATGTAGCTTCAGTTCATTTCTGAATCTAACAGGTTTGTTTTTTCTTTAAAAGGTGGAATGACCAAGAAAAAAGGTTAAAAGATGATTTGACAAACCAAATGGTTGAGTGGTTTGGAAATGACACCTTTGACAAAACCAAGCTCCTTAAAAAAGTTGGCACATATCTAAAGTATGTGAGGGACCAATACAGGACCCATTTAGAGAGGAACCTAAAGTACGAGCGCCCCCCCATGATTCCAGAGAGGGAGTGGAAGGACCTGATTTTGGATGCCAAGGAGAGAATTGAAAGAAAAAAAGGAAATACACTACCAGACGCCAGAAGAAGGTACGAGATACTATTAAGAGTATAATTATGTACTAATTAATTACTCTTTATATTTATATAATCTAACATATTTCAAACTTTTTATAGACTAAGTGATATGTCAAAGGCAACCAAGGCAAGACAAGAAAAGCATGGGCAACACAAACTCGGCTCTGGTGGCTACATGAAACTTGTTGCATGAATTGTAAGTATCTCATGTAAACGAAATATTGCATCAAAATATTAATAAATTGCAAACGTTTTTTTTTATCAAATAATGCAAGCAAAATTCATGGTACCAAGCAAAAATGCAGGGCTCTGAATTCAATAGAGCGCCCACAGAAGATGACAAGAGAATTGCCTACCAGAAAGGCTATTCAGTCGTGGCTGATCGGCTACGAGAATTGAGTGGGCATACACATCATTCGAGTGCATCCATCACACAGGTAAATATGCTAAATGGAAATTGTTTCAAATTGAATACTTTACCAATAATCTAATTGATGTTGAGTCCCAACATAAAGTGACTATATTTGTTTAAAATAGGCAAGAAATGATAACAATGTGCATGGCATTGGAATGCAGCCTGCTAATCGTGAAACAACACCTGCACATGAAGGCCCAGATGTGCATCCCAGTAGTGGAGTTATTCATTTGCTATTCAAATTTATTTATTTAGCTATTAATACAATTAAATGTCTTAATTTGTAATTAGAGTGGTAAATAATGTAACCTTTTTTGTTAATATTTTAGAGCATGTAGTCGGTGTTGACCAAGTGGAGCATGATCTGGGTACACAACATCAAGAACGTGATATTCCCCACTCAGGTAAAGAGGACCACTATTATTCCTTTAAACAAATATAATTGTAATTGGTGTTCAGCATTAATGTAACCTTGAGTATTTCAACTCCAGATGATCTAGAGGGTGTTCAACATGTTGAGGTTGAGGCTACACAAAATGATGTGGCCCCATCAGGTAAAAAAGTGCAACAATTATGTTCTCTAAATTAATGAAATACTTGTAACAATAATAATATTTTTGTTTTTAATTTAACCCATTTCTTTGTTATTGCAGAGGACCCCCCTTCGCTTCAGTGTCCTCGTCCTCAGTATAGGACTAGGCATACATCAAGATCATGAGAAGTTGGCAGAACATCTACAGAGGGGGGAAATGATGAAGAAACTGATGTTCCACTTAGTCTTTTCATAGCTTCAAAGAAAAAACAAAAAAAGAAATGATTGTAATCTAACTTATTTGATAATGACTGATTTTTATGTGTTAGTGAATGTAATTATGTGCTAATTAATGGTTATGGATGATATATGTTAATTAATATTGATGAATGTTACATGTTAATTAATGTTAATCAATGTTATGTGTTAATGAATGTTATGTGATATTAATTAATGAATGAATGTTATAAGATGTTAACGGGGAATTTAGAGTGATGTTAGGGGGGGGAGGGGCCAAATGAGCTTCCACCTTCACGTGGTTGGCCCTGTTAAGAAGTAGAGAATATTAAACTATTCTCAAAACCAAGCGAAGCTCAACAAGATAATACACTTTTCAATATTTCATTATGTTGCACAGTTAATCTTATTGAATAATGTATATTGAATCTTAATTGCAGGGTCCAACAGAGCCAACACGAACAACAACACCACAAGTTGTTGGGTATAATGAACTCCCATATTGTCTTGTCTGTACACAAACAATATGAGTTGCTTCTAGTGTTGATATCCAAGGCGAGACTGCAAAAGTTATGAATATGCCTCATCCTTGTAAGTCATGAATATGCCTCATCCTTGTAAGTTTTTTTATTACTTGTAAGTCATGAATATTTCTCTTTAGTTGATTAAAATCATTTCAGTGAATGCAAATCTTGATTATTATAAAGTGATATTTGCACTATCAATATCAATTCCAAATTGAAACCCTTTCAGTGCATGCATGTTGTTTGCCAAAATGCCATCTCAAAAGTATCAACAAACAAACATTGGCATTCACAAAATCAAGAAAGACAAACTGAAAATTAGCAGTAGAGCATTCAAGTAAATTGTTTGTCAAGAAGCATAGTTGAAAAGGTGCAAAAGAAATTGGTTTCAAAATAGGGGTAGACCATTACAAATTGGCAACTTGGCATCATTTCTCTTCTTACTTCTCCTCAACCCTCTTGCTTTGCACTCTCACTTTTTCACCTGGCACCTACAACTCTCACTCTCACATTCACAATTGTCAGCTTTTTGCTCTTTGTTTTTGTGAGTTGAAATAAAAATAGGAGGCAGTTTTATAAAGTTGGTGGGGTTTGGGTGGGTCCCATATGCTGTGAGGGTTTGACCTTGGGCATGGAGTTTGAAAAAAAGTTTTGATTTTTTTAAAATCACTTATGGGCTATTTGGCCATTGGAGATGCTTGGATGTCCCTGAGATGGCTAGGAGGCTCTTGGGAGTCCCTCAAACATCTCAAGGATGTCCTAGAGATGTCTCAAAGATGATGGCATTGGATTGCAATGGGGCAGCAGGGGGACGTCCCATCCAAGTCCCTGTATTCTGAAGGTGTCCCCATTTCAAAAATAAATAGTTTTGGGGGAGGAAATGTCCTTGTGGAACACTGGCTCCAATACATACGTCTTGGTATGATTTTTTAAATAAGACACCTGAATTCATAAAAGAATATCTTTAGAATCTATATTAATCAATAAAAGATGTTTCTAATTCAATGTATGTACCAAACCCTATTACCAACAATATAACAACCCTAGCCTACAAATTGGACTAGTTAATTTTCTCCAATCAAACAAACATGTAATCACTCCATAAACTAGGTACATTAAGTACACATCGAATTATAAAATAACTAACTGTGATACATCAATATGTGAAATTTTAATGACCTAGATATTAGGACTATAAAATACCATATCATATCCTAATTCCTAAAATAACCCTTTTTATGTGATGTGTGAAGTACAATACACAACTAGGAATTATGTTGAGTCAAATGCAAAATCGGTACTAACCATGGAAGCTGAGGATAAATCATGAACAACATATCTGAAGCAACACAGGAATGACTCAAGTGCAGATGAATACTAGGAAATAAAGTAGAAAACAATGCAAAATTAGGTAAGAAACTAGGTGACAATAAACCATGAACAACTTGAAATAATCTATAATTAATGATCTATGTAATCCATCAACCTGTGACTATGAAACCTAATCTACAAACAATAAACTTGTGGACCATTAAGAAAAAGAAGAAACTTGTTAGTAGATCTACCATTTCTTGTCAATCAATCATCAAAGAAGTTGTGATCTGCCATGCACCATATATGTCGTATACCATATCTATATACAAACATTTTGTATCGAGTAAACTACATTTATTGATTCATTGAACTTGTTTTGCTTGGATCCAAACACCATGGAAACATAACCGTTAATCCTAATAACCTATGAACCATGGAGTGCAAACTAAATGGAATCATGTCCAAAATTTTGGTTAAAACAATCTAGGGAAAATAGTGGGATTCCAATTATCCATCTTAAAACACCATCATTGAAACTTCCATGTTCAATGTACAGAAAAAACTCTTTTTTAAAACCATTTTACTCATCAATATATTTTTTTGCTAAATAAAAGTTGGATTTATATTAAAAGAGCTAAATATTACAAAACCATTTTAGCACAGTTTATATCCCTATCATTTATCACTATCTATTTTTGACAGATTGCTGCTGTAGACGTATAAAAATGACCATATTCCTAAATGAATATTTTATGTTCATTTCTCTATTTAATTAAATTATCCACATTCTTCTATTTTATTAAGTAAATTACTCAATTTATTTAAATAAAATTCACTATACCATTTAATGAATAAATCATTTTATTCAAATAAATCCTCCTATCCACTTTTAATTAAATAGTTATCCTAAAATTGAATAAATCTAATTTATTTAATTTCTCCAAATTACAACCAAATTGAATTAAATCATTTAATTCAATTAAATCCTATTATCTCTCCATCCACTTGCAAAATCCCAAACCCCTTTCTAATCCCTTCTAGAATCTTCTAATCACTTCTAATTAACCTAACCCTCCTCTAAACTTTGTCACATCCCTAAGCAAAAGGAAGTCACTTCTCAAATGGTTCAAAGTCTTTGATAACCATTAAAGGTTTTCAACCTTCAACCAACAAAACCCTTAAAGTCTTTGAAAACCATTGAAGGCTTTCAACCTTCAACCACTTAATCCCCAAAGTCTCCAATAACCATTAATGGTTAATTCAAACCCTCCCACATGGTTAAAACATTTGTTTTGACTCAACCTCTACCCAACCCAAGGGTCTCATCAGGCCTTTAATGCTTTGACCATGATTATCTCTTAATCATTTGCACAAAGGTTTATCCTTGGATTAACTCCTAATCCAGTGGGTAATCCTAACTTAGACTTGACCCTTAGCCTTTAGATAACCATGAGGTCTTCTCAGGCCTTTAATGCCTCCAACCTCTTTTCTCAACCCAACCCTATGTTGACACTTGTCACCATTTCATTGGTGCCAATTGTGCACATGGATCCCCAACTTTCAAACTTAGCCCTTGATTAAACCTTTCAATCCTGACCATCCATTGCCCTATTTGTGCTATAAATAGAGCTCTCATTCCTCCATTTTTAACAATCATCTTTCAAATTTGAAGCATTACACTTATGCTCAAATTCTTTCAAGCTTTCATATCATCTTTATGCTCATCATTTAGCCTCTTTTAGATCAGGAATTAGACTAAATATGCATGCTAGAGTACTTTCTTTATCATTTTAGCTCAATCATAGACTAAATATATCATGTTAGGATAGTATTCATACTAACCTCGTCATCTTATCATCTAGTGTATTGCATTTTAGAATCATACATAGCTTAATCTCCATTTCATACTAAAATCTATCAAAGCATCTCTCGTTCTCATATTTGCCATCCCTAAACCATTTTGCTCAGTGATCTGAGAGCAAAAACATTGGTTTGAGGGACATTGTGAGATAGAGAACCATGGGACCCTCCTTGGGAAGCTGACTAATACTACGTTAGTCCATAGCTTGCACCAAGAAGTCTTGTGTGTGTGTGTGGACTAGTATTTCATAATTTTCACATATTAAGTTTTATTCGTCCACTTTTCCCGCATACATATCTGGCGCCCACCGTGGGGCCCGACCCCAAATAACAAATCGGTTTTTAAAATTAATCATTTTTGCAGGTCTGCGGGAAACAGGAATCAATGCGTGGGAAACATTCCCTAGCGCATCTGATCAACAGTCTAGCGCATCCAGCTCCCTGTTTAGCACGTGCAGTTTACAAACTAGCGCGTGGAAACATTTTTGCAGCGCATGACTCCCTCTAACACTTTCCTGTAGGTCTCGACGTGAGCGAATCACAGAGAAGCGCATTCAAGAACCAGAATAGCGCATGCGATCCCCAGTTCAGTGCTTATAATCCATAATACAGCGCGTGCAACCCACATATTAGCGCATCATATTTCAAATTGCGTCAGGTGGAAAAGAAAAAAAACACAGAGCAGTGCTTCCAACACCCAGAGTAGCGCATCCAGAGAACAGAGTAGTGCATTTATCATAAATTTTAGCGCATAGAACATATATTGTAGTGCATCACAGACAGAGAAAAACAAAAACAAATTTATTTTTTTATTGTAACCGAACTGGAATTTTAGACTTGTGGAAGTCCCCCAAATTCGCTAACAATTTTCTTTTTTGGTTTGCTTGCAGGACTCTAATAATTTTCTTGTAGGTGGAGCGGACGCCTTTCCTTTGTAATCGATTTCTTTTGTTGACCTCAAAATTGAACATTTGCTTTGTTGACCATTTCCCTTTCATAGATTAGAAAATCATTGATTTGCCCGGATAAAATAAACACCATGTTTTGTGGAGCAACATCTCCACATAGATTTTAGCAAAATCACTGATTTGAAAGGCTAAAATAAAATTGATTGCTTTGTCTCGAAAGTGGAAGGTATATGCTCTCCCCTTAACTGGGTGATCAAAAATTCAGACCATTCTTACAACTTTATTTCATTCAAGCAACAAATCCTTTAGCAGGCCTGCCTTCCCGAGGAGTTGCAATAAACTCTTAAATCCATTTATGGCTGGTGTGAAGGGAACGACCTAAGTGGGGAACGACTTTGACGCCAAGAATTCCAACCCACTATAATCAAATGTGGAAAGTGATGAAAGTCCTTTTCAACGGTTGCGCGCAGTGATTAGCCTTCCCCCAGTATCCTCGAGATACGTAAAGCCTTTGTTCTAAAGGTTGGGAAGCCTCCTGAGGGAGTTTATCACTGACGGCCGAACAGGAAGCCTGATTAAGAACCATAGAATTAGAAACTTTAAACCGAGTCAGTAACCAAACATTTGTAACATCATAGTGCAAGGGTGGGGAAGAATCCGCCCCCAAGATTACTCACCATATATCTCCCAAGATAACTACTCAACTGTGAAGCAATTCACTTTGGGTTAATTTTTGGCAAAAGGCAAAAAAAGGGGCACCCTCTAGGGGGTGACACGGCTGTTTGAGCTAACGGAGTATCGAGACTAGCGGGCTATGATGTTATTTATGACCCTTGAATAAAGAGTCTTTCTGAAGTGTATTACTTGTATCCAAACCTATTAAAACATTGGGGATTTGAACACATCCTCGCAGAACATACACTTTTTGTTAGATTAGGCAAAATGGTTGTACTTTTTGTGTCGTGCTTGCATTTATTACTTCAGAAAATCATCCATCGCACTTGAAAATTTCTCAACAAAATTCAAAAACCTCAAGAAAACACCCAAACAGAAAAATCAGGGCAGTCTAGCGCATAAAAACAACATCTTAGCGCGTGAAAGACTTTTGTTAGCGCATCCAAACCTCCAATTAGCGCATGGAGTTAAAACAGTAGCGTTCCAATCCTAAGGCAAAATAGTGTAACATCCTTTAGCGCATCCGAAAAATAGTCTAGCGCGTAAAAGCAACATATTAGCGCATAGACACAAAACATTAGTGCATAAAACAAAACAGTTAGCGCGTCACAGGCCCAGTGTAGCGCGTAACTTTTTCAAAAAATTCAAACAACAAATTTTCAACAGTCCTAACTTTAGCGTCTGGAAGAAACAGCTTAGCGCGTTGGAACCATATTTTAGCGCATATAATCTAATAGTTAGCGCGTGTAAGGCCCAGTATAGCCCGTAGATTTTTCACCAGTTAAACAAAAATTTTCCAAAATCCAAACTTTAGCGCGTATCTAGGGGTAGATTAGCGCGTGTGCTCATTCCTTTAGCGCATCAGGTAAATTTCGTAGCGCATGTAAACTCTGTTTTAGCGCGTGATCCAAAACAGGAAAACAGAGAGCAAAAACCAAGAAAAATTTGAAAATTTCAAAAATATTTGTAGAAGCCTTTTTCATCAAAAAACAATTTTTCATCAAGCCAGAGTGACAAACAAACCACTAAAACTATTTCTTAAGCTCAATTTGTGTCAAAACAAAAGTTGTCAGAATCTTAAACGAATCGCACAATAGAGGACGTCTCTCCTATCATAATCCGGAAAATTTCATCATCAGTATCAATAAAATCCTTTACTATCTTATGGATTTTTATCTCAAAACACTTGTTTAAAATTCTCAAATCGTCAAATCCAGTTTCCAGATCGGGAAGCTTTTATCCATATCATTTGACACACTTTATCGTGAAAGGGACATCTAAACCTTCACTCTGATAAAGTAAGATTTAAAATTTTTCAAAACAAGAAATCAATTGAATCCAAACCAATCAAAGGAAACCATTGATCACTCATGCATGACTAATCCCCTTATTCTGAGAAGAAAGAACCTCTATCGTAACATCACGTTGAAGAAACAACAACCTAGTTTTTCCAAATTCATCAAGAGAAATAAGTTTTTATACATCAATCGTCAACTCTTCAAATCTCATCGGGTATTCCTCCATCACGTCAAACGTTATATCCAAAACAAATCTAGCGAATTTGACAAAGAACCCTTGAAGACAAGAGCATACTGTCAAAAGTCTGCTTTTAATCAAACCATAAACCGCGGCGGGAAAATCAATCCAACATTCTTACCTGACGAGTGCATCACATATAACACATCTCGACCAGAACCACCAACACCCGAGCAACACATCGAAGAGGCTTTTGTCCCTTTCACCACTGAAAGTTTCTACTAAAATGCCTGTTACTCGCTCTCAAAGTAACAAACAAAGCGAGACACCTGCTGAGTCCAGTATGAATCGAAGATTATCAAATCCTTTTGAAGTTCCACCCGTAGAAGAACCTGAAATTACTGAAGCCCTTCTTCAAGAATGTCAAGTAAATCCTTCCTTCCAAAAACTTGTCGAAAAGCTCATGGAAAATGACAAGGAAAAATATCTGCTCATGCTTACAAGCAAAGGCGTTAAACTTCCCGAAGATTTCGACCCAAACATTTTTCAAACTGGATCTCGGCAATATGCATATCAAGAACAACACAGAGAAGAAGAAACTCACATACCTGAACAACATAACTTTGAACAACACATTCCAAAACAACGCATACCAGAAATGCGTATACCTGAGCTAGAAACACCAGAACAACATATACCATTTACCACACCTTTTCAACTAAGAACCAATACAAGGCAAGAACTTTTTCCTCGGCAAGACAATATACCCTTGGCAGCCCTTACTCAACAAATGCAAATGTTGCAAAGACAAATACAGGATATGCAACAAGGGACAACAGTACGGTACTCTTTAAATGAAATCTGTCCTTATCCATTTGACAGAAGCTTGAATATGGTGTCTTTCCCTCCAAACTCGGATGTTCCCAAATTTGATAAATATGATGGGAAAGGTGATCCCCACGATCATGTTCGGGAATTTTGCACACTAAGCCTTGAATTTGCTCATGATGACACCTATTTGATGAGGTTATTCCCCGGAAGCTTGGGAGGGCAAACCATGGAATGGTTATCCAAAATCTCACCACCTGTCAGATCATTTGATGAGTTGGTTAACAAATTCATAACTCACTATTCCTACAACATCCAACATGCCATAACCATGCTAGATGTTTGCAATACCAAACAAAAGAACAATGAAACATTCATGGCGTTCCTTCAACGCTGGCGACGCATGGTATCTAGATATCCTCGTGATATTCTTGAAAAGGAGAAAATGGAAATCTTCATCGATAACTTGAACGGCGAAATGAGTTACAGACTAAAACTTCAATGCATACCATCTTTTGCTAAATTGATTGAAAATGGCATTCAAGTGGAGGAAGCATGTGTCAAAAAGGGAACGCTCAAATTCTACAAGGAAGGAACAAACTCATCAAATTACAATAATCAGAACAACACCAACCTTGACAAATCTCAATTTTGGACTCGAAACAAAAACGAAGGCAACAATGAATCATATGATCCCAAATCTAAGCAACCAGTGCTTGCATTATCCGGAAATCCTCAAAATCCGAAAAATCTTAAAAATGCTACCCCTAGTGCTAACACCTATGCACCAAACAATGATCAAGGACAACTCAATACAAACAACACCAACGATACTCAAAGCAAAAACATGAATCCGAGACCTAACAACAATTCACACAACAACACGAACAATTTCCAAAAGCGCATCTTCACACCACTAGGACAATCTTTAGAATCAGCATTCAAAGAACTTTTGGCAAACAAGATTCTGTCTTTACCTCCACTCAACAATTATGAACCCCCAATCAAGCCACCTTGGTGGAATGATTCACACTATTGTGATTTCCATCGCAACAAGGGTCATAGAACAAACGAGTGCATGAGATTGAAACACATAGTACAGGACATGATTGATCGAGGTGACTTAACGGTTGATGGACTTAAAACAAATGGTGATCATGGAGCCTTTAAAAATCCTCTCCCAAATTACAGCAAAGATGGAGCATCTACTTCAGATGATACACGCGACGCTTGTATTAATGACATCTACAACAACACCATCAACCACATATCAGCTGAAGATCATCAAGTAAATGTCATCACCATCCGAGATCAGCATGATCATGAATCTGTCAATGTAACGACCCGAACTCAGAAATATGTCTTGAAAGGACATACTGCACCTGCAACTACCACACCAAAAATCCAATATGACTTGGTTAGCCAACTACGCAAGACTCCAGCTCAGATATCTATCCTGGAATTATTGAAACTATCACCTAAGCACAAAGACATATTGGAACAAGCACTATTGGAAACCAATGTACCTCAAAATCTGGATATAGACAGATTTCAAGCCATGGTTGCCCATATGACAGGACCTCATAACCTCACCTTCTCCGAGCATGATAATACTTCCTTGAGTCATCCACATAATACTCCTCTCCATATTGAAGTCATTGTTTGCAAACACCAAGTCAAAAGAGTCCTAATAGATGGAGGAGTCGGCCTTAATATATGTACTTTAAAGCTTATCTGTGCATTAGGCTTCTCAGAAGAATCTATTGATCCTTGCAAAAAGATTACCATAAAAGCATATGATGATGAAGAGAGGTCCTCTAAAGGCATAGTAATATTACCTATTCAAGTAGGCCCAGTACAAAAGGATACTATTTGTCAAGTCTTAGATATTGATCTCACCTACAATATCTTATTAGGACGACCCTAGATACATGAAATGCAAGCAGTACCTTCTACATATCACCAGTGTGTCAAGTTTCCTTATGATGGACAAGAAATCTCCATATCTGCTGATCACAATCCATTTCAACATTGCAATGCAATGGGGGCAGCCCAAGACAGTTTGGTTCCTCATAATAGAGAAAAGCAGCAATCTTCAACATCAGATCCACACAAAGCAAAATCCAACTCCTTATGGGGAGACTTCAAGCAGAAAATGCAAATCAAAGACCAAGGCATGGGAGAATACTCTCTGGAGCCTTTATGCTTGGCCAAATTGCCAACATCACCTAGATCACATGGTTTGCCGACTACATCAACACAACTGGCTACTCAGCCCATCACTAAATTTGATGGTACCTTCATCCAATTGGGTACTCTAGCACATGAATTAGAGGACAAAGACGTTCTTAGCTAGTTATACAAAGATGAAGAAGAAAATCATAGAGCAGCTGCTCTGGACATTGTTCTACCAACACACATGTATGGAAAAGGCTACTTAATCATGAAGCAAATGGGATATGGTGGTAAAGGACCTATTGGCAAACGCAAAGGAGTCACTAAACCTATAGATCTTCCTTCACAACCTAGCAGAAACAAAGCAGGATTGGGTTCTAAACTCACATTCCTATTGAAACGGCCGCCACACCCACCTATCAAACCTCAATGGAAAGTAAAGACACAGTACAAAGAACAATCCTGGCAAGAAGCACTTTTTGAATCAGCAGAAACAATCCGCAAGGCACGGGAACGTCAAGATCAGAAGTTACATCAGGGAAAGCTTCTAAGTCACAAAAAGGCCCTATCTACGGCAGTAGCTCATATTCAAACACCAATATCTCAAGAACAAATCAGGTCATCTCCAGATACCATTATTCCTCCCCGAGGAAGCACAGTCTATGAACAAATTCAACAAGTAGAAGACGGATCTGATACGGAATCTACAAAAACCATCAAAATGGTATCCATCATCAAACATTTGTTTTCACCATACAACACACCTGTTTACACCACAGATAGAATCTGGGATGATGCCTATGAGACTGATTCCAATGAATATGAATGGGGTACCTACTCCAATGCTACTACAGATATCTCTAGTGATACTGATTCTATATCTATCTCCCAAGAAGAACATAACGCAGAAGATAGACCTCTTGAATTTGGACCGCAAAATATCTATGACGCCCAGTAAAGCGAACAGGAACATTATGAACAAGTCTATGTGGAAGATGATACCATCGAGGACATCGACGAAATCCTAAATTTCTTTAAACCCAAGACCCATCACGATGAAAACTCTATCCTAACACTTACAGTAGCCAAACTTGATCCACCCAACGATTCCTTACCACTTGTCTTTCCTGACCTCATCAACTGGGAGGAACCTGAAACAATTGATATACCAATTTTCCCAAATGATGCATCTATTGTCCATTACCTATGTACCATAAATCCGGAAACAGGCTCTACCAGTGAACAAAATAACAATGTCTACAAACCAGGGAGTGCCAAGTCTCTCAGTCGCAAAAATGAACTAGATAAAGGATCTGATGCTGAAAACCAGTCAATGGCAGCTCCAGATCATAAAATAGTAAAAATAAAGGACGCATCGGAGGGTGAAAACCTTTTTAAGGCACCTAACGATGGGAGACTTGACACTCTTCCTGAGCACTTTCATGAGCGATCACCCATTTTGATTGAGCCCACTCAATCAATCAACATTGGTACCACAGAAGCAGCCTGAAACATACACCTTGCAGAATCTCTGACAGAGGAAGAAAGATCGGCATTCGTTATCTTCTTTAAGGAACAGCAAATCAACTTCGCTTGGTCATATGTTGATATGCCCGGAGTAGATCCACACTTAATCATGCATCATCTGTCCATCTCTACAGGAGTTAAGCCAGTCAAGCAAAAGCTACGAAAGATGAATCCATAGGTGGCACTCCTGGTCAAAACTGAACTAAAGAAATTATTAGACGTCGGATTCATCCGACCCATTGACTATGCGGAATGGATTTCCAACATCGTTCCAGTATCAAAACCAGATGGTAGTATCAGAATCTGCACTAACTTCAGAGATGTCAACAAAGCTTGTCCAAAAGATGACTTTCCTCTACCAAGTATCGACATAATTGTAGATCTCACAGCAGGCCATGCAATTCTCTCACTAATGGATGGTTTCTCAGGCTATAACCAAATCAAGATAGCTCCTGAAGATCAAGATAAAACTGCGTTCACCTATCCTTAGGGAACGTACTGTTGGAATGTTATGCCTTTCGGCTTAAAGAATGTAGGGGCCACTTATCAAAGAGCAATGACCACAATATTCCATGACATGATGCACACATTTATGGAAGACTATGTGGATGACTTACTAGCTAAATCTTTCACCAAAGCAGAACATCTTGGTATCCTAACAAAAATATTTGATCGATTGGAAAAATTCCAAGTCAGGCTTAACCCTAAGAAGTGTGTCTTCGGGGTTACATCAGGCAAGTTATTAGGCTACATAGTCTCAGCTAAAGGTATTGAAGTAGATCCAGCAAAGGTACAGGCCATTATGGACATGCCACCACCAAAGAATATCAGTCAACTCTGATCTCTACAGGGACGACTTCAATCAATCAGGCGATTCATCGCTCAACTAGCAGACAAAAGTCTACCATTTAACCATTTGCTACACAAAAATATACCATTCAAATGGGAGGCTAAGTGTGCAGAATCTTTTTATCAAATCAAACAGTACCTGATGAATCCACCAGTTCTAGTACCACCAGTCGCCGAAAAGCCACTTATTCTATATATCTCAACAATAGATATTTCATTGGGGGCATTATTGGCACAAGAAGATCAAAAAGGAAAGGAACACGCCATATACTACATCAGTAGAACATTGAATGGCTATGAACTCAACTATACATTCATTGAAAAGGCTTGCCTGACAGTGGTTTTTGCATCTCAGAAGTTCCGACATTATATGCTAGCACACACCATCAAGCTAGTTGCAAAAATTGATCCTCTCAAATATCTACTCAGCAAGGCAACTCTTACAAGCCGATTGGCTAAATGGGTCATGATTCTCAATGAATTTGACATCCAATACATAGAAAGATGAGCCATCAAAGGACAAGCAATTGCAGATCAATTGGCCGAAGCACCACTCCCAAGAAAACAAACCATGGAGGTTGAATTTCCAGACAGGGATGTGCTTGCTCTTTCTACCAAACAATGGACTTTATACTTTGACGGATCCTATACACAACATGGTTCCGGTGCTAGCATTCTGTTCGTCACTCCTGAAGGACACACTATACCAAGATCATACAGGCTTATGTTTCCATGCACAAATAATGTGGTTGAATATGAAGCACTGGTCATCGGCATCAAAATGGCCGTAGAATGGAAAATCACAGAGTTAAAAGTCTATGGAGACTCACAACTGGTCATTAATCAAATCAATAACAACTATCAAACAAAGGATGACAAGCTACTACCCTACAAACGAATGGTGGATGACTTCAAATAGTATTTTGTGCACATCACCTTCGAGCAAATACCAAGGTTGAACAACAAAGAAGCCGATGCAATGGCTACAATCGCTTCATTACTACAAATTCCAGAGCAACAAAGTCGTTATGAGTTCCTGGTAGAGCAACTGTTTTCCCCCGCCTATGACCACTCTGAATCCCATGTTATCTATGCCTTGACTAGTTCAGATTCTCCGTTATATGGACCAATATATGACTACCTCAAACACAATATCTTACCCATTGACCAATCCCGCAACCAAAAATGAAACTTTATCCGACAAGCTGCCCGTTACACCCTTACCGCTGATACTTTATATCGTCGAGGTCTCGATGGTACTCTTCTTCGTTGTCTTGATCGTAATGATTCTGATTCTGCTTTACACGAGCTTCACGACGGTATTTGTGGAACACATTCAAGCGGCACTACTCTTGCTAAAAATCTTCTAAGGATGGGATACTACTGGCCTACAATGGAGAAAGACTCATATCAGTTTGCCAAGAAATGTCCCAAATGCCAAATCCATGGTAATTTGATACATGCACCAGCACAAGAACTGCAGCCATTTACAACATCATGGCCCTTTTGTTAGTGGGGACTGGACCTCGTTGGCAAAATTCATCCTTCATCTTCAAATGGACACAAGTTCATTATAACAGCAACAGAATACTTTACCAAATGGATAGAAGCAGTTCCCATGACCACAGTGACTGGGAAACAAATTGCCTCTTTTATCCTCAATTATCTAATTTGCAGATATGGTATTCCAAGTTCAATCATTACAGATAATGGGCGGCCCTTCAAGAATCAAGATGTCCAAGAACTATGTGAAAAATTCAAAATCCAACATAGGTTCTCTACACCATATTACCCACAGGGCAATGGTCAAGCACAGGCATCTAACAAGACAATACTGAAAATCCTCAAAAAAACAGTGAATGATGCAGGCAAAGATTGGCATGTACAACTCAATCCAGCACTTTGGGCATACAGGACCAGCATCCACACACCTACCAGAGCAACACCATACTCATTGGTTTATGGATCAGAGGCTATTTTACCCCTGGAGGTAGAGATCCCATCTCTCAGAGTCTCTTTGAAAGGCTTAATCCCAGATGAAGAGTATCGAGTCAACCGACTACAAGAACTTGAGCTATTAGATGAAAGATTCCAACATGCTTATACTCATCTCAAAGCATATCAGCAATGCATGTGCAGGAGCTACAATCACAAGGTCATTCCCCGCAACTTCAAGGTTGGTGACCTAGTACTCAAAGAAAATCCAAAAAATCAGCAAGATCGAGAAAAGAAAGGGAAATTTGAGCCTAACTGGTTGGGTCCCTATGTCATCATATCAGTTTATGGATCAGGTGCTTATCAGCTAACAAATTCTGAAGGAGATGTGCTTGACGAACCAACTAACAGCATCCATCTGAAAAGGTACTATACTTAAGTAGCCTAGTGCACGGAAAAAGCCAAAAACAAACAAAAAAAATAAAAAAATAAAAAATCCAGAAAAAGTAAAAACAAAGCACAATAAAAACAAAGGGTGAAAAACCTGGTAAACAGGCGCTCTTGTGAAAGAATGCCTCCTCCATCTATTTCCATACCACGTTATCCATACAAACACTATTGGCCATCGCCCGACACTTAGCAAATATCCATTCAGGACATACTTAGCGTAGTCACTATCCTGATTTGTCTGTATATATCCTCCTACCACTAATACACCATGGCTTGGAATCACTATATATATTCACATCGAGAGACACACTCAACAAGGGGCATGTAAATCGTATCAATATTGCAAACATTCAAAACATCAAGACTAGATGCAAAACTCAAAAACGTGACATCCAACAAACCACTACGCTTCATTGCCAAACAAAACTAAACAAAACACAAAAATACCAAGGATGGATGATTTTCTGAAGTACTGAATGTTGCACTATAGCATAAAGTCTTAACTAGTTTTGCATTTTGAACTTTTTGCCTTATTGGATTCTCTTCCTTGTCTCACTAAATGCTTCACAGCTAGAGGTCAAGGGGAACTTCCAATATTTTCTTCGTCTTCTGTCTGGGAGACAATCACTTGTACTGTGTAAATACTTGCCTCGAGACGTGATACCTCGAATATCACTGAAGGCCTGATTCCACTTCACGCATACAAATGATCTAATCTTGTCTGTTTACGCAATACACACTCAGGTCGTCCTGGTTCAATTATACCTTGACGCTTGTGCTATCTTGCAAAATCAAACATCATGTAAATTTTTCTCAGGTCATTATGGTTCAATTATACCATTATGCTTGTATAAATTTTCAATATATCCTAAAATCAATAAATGCTCAAATGATGATATTTACAAAGAAAGCAAAAATATGGTTCTATCGGATGGCAAATACAGAATGAGGGATGCTCCATAAACAATTAGTTGCATATCATTTTACAATTAGTTGCATAACATTTTACAATTAGTTGCACATCATTTTACAAATTAGTTGCATACATATCATTCCATATCATTTAACATCATTTACATATCACGATACATTTAGCAGCATAAATAAAACATACATCTCATTTTCACGATACATTTAGCAGCATAAATAAAACATACATCTCATTTTCAAGATACATCTCACAGCATATAAAAGCATACATCCTGCATCATACATTACATCATACATTTAAGCATTACATCATCACATAAAATAAATGTATCCATATCAACACATCACATGATCAAAAATGTTGCCGTATATATATATATATATATATATATATATATATATATATATATATATATATATATATATATATATATATCAAAACTGATCAAAATGTACAAAATGTGTCCAAACACTGTGTCCAGTACAACAAATAACAACTGCTCAAAAATACAACAGAGACCATGTCTCTCAAGTATGACTATCTCCTGACAGAGATGGTCTCGCTCCCGATGCACCTGCCCCTGGATCTCCAGGAGGGTCCTGTCTCGCTGGCCCCGTCACACCTCGGCTCTCAGATCGTGACCGAGTGGCTCGAGATCGGCTAGATCTCGATTGCGCAAAACTCTCAACTCGCCTGCAGCCTCATAATGCCGCCTATAATACTCTACCTCCTGCACTCTCCACGTCAGCTCTCTAAGGGTGTCTCTCAATGGACCACCCGTCGCTGCTCTCTGCACACTCGCCAACGCCTCCTCCACTCGTCCTCGCCGCTCTATCTCAGTATCTCTCTCAGAGGTCAACTGAGAAATCTGCCACTGATAGGTCAAAATTTGCGCCTGCAGCTGCTGAACGGTAATCTGCAAGGTCCGGATCTGCGCATCCTCCACATGACCTGGCACTCGAACCCACAACGGTACCTGTGCTGGAGGAACCCCTCCCACTCGCCCTGTCCTCGGTGCTAGAGGTGGGAGTACATCTGCCCTCCTCCTCTGTGCTGGTCTCCTCAGCTCCTCCTCACCACCTACTGCAGCTAACACCTCCCCCACTCTCCCCTCTCCACTGGCTCCAATAGCCAATCCACCTCTCCCCCTGTCTATCCTCCCCTGTCTAACTGCTCTATCCACTCCTCTCCTCCCTCTCTCTCCCCGCCTCCCTCTGGCTCCTCCTCCTCCTCCATCATCCCCATCTCCTCCATCATCTCCCCCATCTCCCTCCTCCTCATCGGAGTCAAATGCTTGCCTCATCTCCTCCGGATCTAAGATCCTAGCCACCGCCCGCACAGCAAACAAACGGGCGAACTCATCTGTCATCCCTACGTCTTGAATCTTTGGGGCATAGTCCCATATCTGCCAAGCTAACCCCACAAACTCCTCCATTGCCACCGCACTGTCAATAGTCGGCCCCCAATCGGCCACATCCTACTGCCTCCGTGCATACAGGCACGCTCCCTGAGGAATCCCCTGCTGGCGCCCGAACTGCCTCAAAACTCGGGTCACCACAAACCGCTCAATGACGAACGGGGTCCTCCCAATCAGATATCGTGTCATAAATACAAAGGGCATCTCCAGCCCATCCTCCGCCCATACCTCACAACCTGTATACGGTCTCCAGGTAACCGTATCTATATCATCAAAAACCCTCCTCCAATGCTCTAGTTTGCCCAGCTTACGCTGGACAACTAGACCTCTATATCCGTAGGCATATGCTGCACCTACGGGCCTGTCTCTATCTGCCAATGGCCTCGCTGCTGGAATGTGCTCCCAGCACCATACCTGTAAAAGGGTCACGCCAGCTGACAAACTACCATACCTAAGGTATACTACCTCATGTAAACTCCTATATAAATGAGCCAGCATCGCTGACCCCCATGCAAACCTCTTGCCCTGCGTAACCATCTCCTCCAAAACCAGTCCCCATCCCATCGAGAATCCCTTTGACCTACGATCAGGACAAAGGAATCCCCCAATGAATCCTGCCAGTACAGATGGCAGCGGTGCATAACCCAAATCCAAAAACTCCTACCAGGGGATCTCATAGCCACAAACTATGTCATCCTGAAAAATGCAGCGCAGTGCCTCTGTGCCACCCTCCTCTGACTGCTCATAGGGAAGTAGTGCCCCTACAATAGGAATCCGCAAAATCCAATAGCAATCCTCCGGTGTCACTGTCATCTCTCCAGTGGCAAAATGAAAGGTGTTCGTGTCGCTATGCCACCTCTCTACCAACGTTGTCAAAAGCCCCCGGTTCACAGTGAATCGAGGCATATCCAGAAGAGAGGTCAATCCACATCTCTCAATAATATCCAAATCTGCCTGTGACAATTGCGGTATCAACATCCACGGTCTCGGGAATCTCTCCCTCGACTGCACAACACTCAATCGCTCCTGTCAACAAACAAAACATATCCAATATCAGTTTCCACATCAAAACAAAGATATCAAAATCAAACTTACATCAATAACATGAAACAAATTTGCTCATCTACATCAAGTTCAAAAACCTATCATTTCATATCAACTTGTAACACAACTCAAGTTCTCAAAAACCATATCAAAACTTGTAAAACAACTCAAGTACCAAAATCACATAAACTTGTAAAACAACTCAAGTTTCCCACCCATATCAGCTTGTAAAACAACTCAAGTTTTCAACCCATATCGGCTTGTAATACAACTTAGGCTTCACACACATTGAACTTGAAACAGAACACGCAAATACATCATATTTTGATCAAAACAATAGATTGATATTTATACATAACTTGAAAACTCGCAAATCAAAACAAGTTATACAAACACTCATATTGGAAAACTTCATCAAAACATGACAGGCAAACAAAACAAATTTTCAAATTGACCAAAATTGCAAATTTTTTTTCGATGCGCTAAAACAGATCTTCAATGCGCTAAAACATTCCCACGCATTAGGCTGTTTTTCCTACGCGCTAATCTATTTGTCCTATGCGCTAGACTTTGTCTACGTGCTACTCTTTTCACCCAATGCACTACCTAACCCACCCCATGCGCTAGACTCTCCCTACGCGCTAATCTACCCCTCCTAGGAGCTACCCTTTTAGCCCTATGCGCTAGGTTAGTCCTACGCGCTAAACCCCCTTCCCTATGCGAACCCCTGCGGCCCCTATGCGCTAGGTCATACCTACGCGCTAACCTATTGACGCGATGCGCTACCCAACACTTTCTATGCGCTATTATCCATGCATGCGCTAACCTAAAAGTTTTATGTGCTAGCCTACATTTTTCGGACGTGACCCCTAAATTTGAACTTGATGCGCTACTTCGCACTTCGTATGCGCTACTGTGGACCCTAGACGCGCTAAAACGAAACATCCAAACTTTGAAATTCAAAAAGTGACTCAAAACGACAAAACAAAAAATCAAAAAGGGGTCAAAAACGTTGACTTACTGGTGGTCCTCGTGCTACAGGTCTCTGATACCTCCGAACGTGCTCGAAACGATGTCTATGATAGGGAATCGACATTTTCTCTCCAGAGCAAATTCTCTTTCTTCAAAGTCAACAAAGCACAACTGACTTTAAATCAAGCCCTTTTCCCCTTTTATAGGAGGAAAATGAAATTAGGGTTAGCCCAATGGACCTGTAATATGGTCACGGTCTCCCCTATACCAAAACAATTGTAACTTATCGAGAGATGAATCAATCAGCACACTTTTTACATGCCCGAAATCATACACATCATACGCAACTCATCAACTTAAATCAAAAAAAAAAAAAAAAAAATTATATTGATTCATCTCCCAAGGGGGCATCATCATCAAATATCGAATCTGGGGCATCACATTAAATCTAGGGCACAACTGGCAAATCAAAAGAGCGACACAAAAATTGCATTAGATCATAAAAGTATCATTTTCTTTGAAATAACATGTGCACACACGTCACTTCAAAGAGGGGCAAAATGTAGACGTATAAAAATGACCATATTCCTAAATGAATATTTTATGTTCATTTCTCTATTTAATTAAATCCAATTTAATTAAATTATCCACATTCTTCTATTTTATTAAGTAAATTACTCAATTTATTTAAATAAAATTCACTATACCATTTAATGAATAAATCATTTTATTCAAATAAATCCTCCTATCCACTTTTAATTAAATAGTTATCCTAAAATTGAATAAATCTAATTTATTTAATTTCTCCAAATTACAACCAAATTGAATTAAATCATTTAATTCAATTAAATCCTATTATCTCTCCATCCACTTGCAAAATCCCAAACCCCTTTCTAATCCCTTCTAGAATCTTCTAATCACTTCTAATTAACCTAACCCTCCTCTAAACTTTGTCACATCCCTAAGCAAAAGGAAGTCACTTCTCAAATGGTTCAAAGTCTTTGATAACCATTAAAGGTTTTCAACCTTCAACCAACAAAACCCTTAAAGTCTTTGAAAACCATTGAAGGCTTTCAACCTTCAACCACTTAATCCCCAAAGTCTCCAATAACCATTAATGGTTAATTCAAACCCTCCCACATGGTTAAAACATTTGTTTTGACTCAACCTCTACCCAACCCAAGGGTCTCATCAGGCCTTTAATGCTTTGACCATGATTATCTCTTAATCATTTGCACAAAGGTTTATCCTTGGATTAACTCCTAATCCAGTGGGTAATCCTAACTTAGACTTGACCCTTAGCCTTTAGATAACCATGAGGTCTTCTCAGGCCTTTAATGCCTCCAACCTCTTTTTTCAACCCAACCCTATGTTGACACTTGTCACCATTTCATTGGTGCCAATTGTGCACATGGATCCCCAACTTTCAAACTTAGCCCTTGATTAAACCTTTCAATCCTGACCATCCATTGCCCTATTTGTGCTATAAATAGAGCTCTCATTCCTCCATTTTTAACAATCATCTTTCAAATTTGAAGCATTACACTTATGCTCAAATTCTTTCAAGCTTTCATATCATCTTTATGCTCATCATTTAGCCTCTTTTAGATCAGGAATTAGACTAAATATGCATGCTAGAGTACTTTCTTTATCATTTGAGCTCAATCATAGACTAAATATATCATGTTAGGATAGTATTCATACTAACCTCGTCATCTTATCATCTAGTGTATTGCATTTTAGAATCATACATAGCTTAATCTCCATTTCATACTAAAATCTATCAAAGCATCTCTCGTTCTCATCTTTGCCATCCCTAAACCATTTTGCAGTGTGATCTGAGAGCAAAAACATTGGTTTGAGGGACATTGTGAGATAGAGAACCATGGGACCCTCTTTGGGAAGCTGACTAATACTACGTTACTCCATAGCTTGCACCAAGAAGTCCTGTGTGTGTGTGTGGACTAGTATTTCATAATTTTCACATATTAAGTTTTATTCGCCCACTTTTCCCGCATACAGCTGCCTTTTTCTAGTGGCAGTGTTGTAGTATTTGTTGGCATTACATTAAGTTTGTTGGAGATTGATGATATAATTGATAAAGGATGATTACTGTCTTCATAATATTATTTTGTCATTGATGTCAAGCAATTGATTTTCTAATTCAGTATGATGTTGCCATATCTTAAAGAGTATGTTTTGATGAGTATAAAGATGTCGGTAAGTGACACAAAAAGAATGTGAAAATGAAGGGGAGTAATAAGTTATTCAATGGGGAACTATTACCAAGTTAGATAGTGATGAGATTATGTTATTTTGATTGTTTTGATATCCTATATATGTGTATTCGAAGACTGAATAAGAAGGAGAAAAGATTTCATGTAACAGAATGAGTAAAGGTTTGATACTGTTCTATTTTACCGAGCAAGGAGCTAGTCGGTAAACACCAAGGTTATCAGTATCGGTTAATGAAGGAAGAAGCTACCAAGTATCAACCAAGCAGTAACAGAATGCATTGGATGAATAAATACACTATTAAATGAAGGATGCCAATGAGTTGGAGATTTATAGAAGATTGGAATGTCGTTCAAGAAGTTTGTTAAGGATCAATGGTAATGAAAATTCAAGAGTTGGATCTACAACACAGATTGAACAGTCATAACCAAGCACAAGTGCCAAGGAAGGTATACAAGTTTCAAGGCAAGATAAAACATTTTTGAGTTCGAAGGATTCAATGAACCTAGTCAAGTTTGAAGATCTAATGGCTAAGATTAATCATGGGAAATGTGATTAAGGAGATTAAGCGGTTAGGAATTGCTTATAAATAAGGAATAGTTGATGAACAATGTATGCGGGAAAATAGAAGAGCAGTGATACTGCAGAGGTGATTACCAAGTACATAAGATTGAAGATTTGATTGAAGAACAGATTGAGAAGCCCAACAAGGAGGAAGATAAGTCTTTTGACAAGATTATTTTGAGTACATAGAGTCTGCTTTAACATTTCAGATGTGAAGTTGTAGATATATTTTATTACTATTATTTATTTTTGCAAGTGACAGGAAATCTCTTAATCAAGTAAACCTAACAGTCTTATTTGTAAATCCTCTAGCAAGGTAACATTCTGAATGAGTGTTTGAAATCCTTTGACAAGGTCACTTCTAACAAAGTGCAAGATTCTGATAGATATGAGGGAAATCCCTTGACCGGGTCACATCTAGCAAATGTGTTTATGTAATCTTTAACAGGATTGGCTTTAACTGAGCATACTGTAGAAGGGTATATTTTCTTAGAGGGTCCAAAATCCCATAGTGGTTTTTCCCTATTTGGGTTTCCATATTAAATCTGGTGTTAAATGTGTTTTGTTGTTTCAAGTTTATCAGTTTATGAGTTTGAATGATTTACAGTCAGAGTTGCATATCAAGTAAGTTCTACCGAGGTTGAATCTGGATAGATCATTGTATTGTGAGTTTATTTGATTCACCCCTCCACTCTCATCTAACTAACAATTGGTATCATAGCTAGAACTCCGAAAGAAAAGTTTAAAGGAACTTGAGGCAAGATCGAAGATGTATACAAGGGATGCACCAAAGTTGAACAAGTCAAGTTTTTCCACATGGCAGAAAAGGATGAAGTTGTACTTATCAAGAATTGGAGAATATGCAACATATTATCTGGAGAATGATTACATTGCACCTAGCACCTACCTGATGACAATGGAAGAGATAAAGGCAAAGCAAGAACATATTCAAGCAATGATTGAAATAATATCAGCATTGACCGACTTAGAGTTTAATGATCTAGAAGGTTGTAATGATGCCAAGGCTATGTGGAATACGCTTATATCTGTGTATGGTGATGATGAACATGTTCAAAGAGCAAAAGTAGACAGTCTAAGAGGACAACTTGAAACTATGAGAATGAATGAAGGTGAGAACATAATCCAATACAGCACAAGGTTAAAGGAAACTGTCAATCAAATCAAAGGATCAGGAGGAACTATTGAAGAAAAGGATGTAACAAGTAATTTGTTGAGAACACTTCTACTTGCTTATGCAATTTGAGTCTCTGTAATTAATGAATTAAGGTCTATACCAAACATGCCAGTCTCTTTGGATGCTACTATCGGTAAGCAACATGCTTTTGAGTTAAGTAATTTTGATAATAGTGGGTCTTCGGTTAACAAAGTTGAATCTGCATTCAGTTCTTTTCATCTTGGTGAATCTAATGATTAAAATGATAGAATGTATAAGTGTGCTGAAGGAAATCACAGTGGAGCAAGTGAGAGATTTTGCAAAAACATGGAAGAAGAAAACAAACTATATGAGGAAATCAGAAAGCAAGAAGAGTTTGAAGCATTATTGGCCAGAAGGTTACCAAGAGGCAAAGGTAAGTATAAAGGAAAGTTACCTTTGAAATGTTTTAACTGTGATAAAATTGGACATATGGCTTCAAACTATCCTGACAAAGAATCTAGTGAAAGGAGAGAATACCAAGATGACAGACAGAAAGACAACCAATACAGAGGGCACCGAGACTTCAGAAGGAGAGATAGAAAGACAGGCCTAGTAGCTGATGAGGAATCCAATGATGAAAAATCTGATGGGACTGAGACAGAAGGAGTTGTATATGTGGCTATCAAAGATGGATCAGATGAAGAAAGGTATGAAGAAAAAGCCTTAATATCACACATAAATAATAATGATTCTTGGATCATAGATAGTGGATGCTCACATCACATGATAGGTGATAAACATAAGTTTGTTAAATTAGAAGACTATGATGAAGGTTATGTAAGATTTGGTAATGATGCACCATGTCATGTGAAAGGTAAAGGATCTATCACTCTTCTTGACAATGCTAAATGTGATGATGTATATGTTAGGATTCCCACAGATACTGAGTGGGGGGGGTGAATCAGTATCTAACCGGTGAATAGAATTTTTTAACTTCAAACATGTAGAGCATATTATAACAGTGTACAGGTATGCAAGAAATAATGCAATAAATAGAATTAAAAACAACCACATGAAAAACACACCATAAAACAATGATTTAATGAGGAAACCCGGTGTGGGAAAAACCTCGATGGGATTTGTGACCCACAATATTCACTTACTGGCCAATCAGAGAATATTTCTTACAAGAGGGGCCTGCACATGCTGGAAGGCCAACTGCCTAGAGCTCACTACTTAATGGGAAGTCTCACTGAATTACAATGATGGATTATAAAATTCCAGTATCTTGTACTGCTTTAGAATAGCATCTATAATGCCAGATCCAGTATCAGTTTCTGCTTTGCTTCTTACATAAACCCTTAACCTATAATTCACATAATAGGTCTGCCTTATTTCACCTAAATATGATCTTCTATCTTACTTACAAATGTTCTACAATGATCTCTCTTATATAAGAGTCATTTTACAATGATGCCAAGTCAGCTTACAAAGATTTTACAATAATAAACAAAATACAATATAACAAAAATCATGTCGGCCTCTGTGCCGGTATGCTTCCTTTCTCTGCTGGTGTCGGTGGTCTGAGTGTCAGTGTAGAGTATGACCTATTGATGCCGGTGTAATGCCTTGTTGGTGTCATAGGATTGTAAGATTGCCATCAATGACAAAACCTTCAATCACCTACAATGTCTCATTGGAGTGTGCATATGCCAACAATCTCCCCCTTTGGCATTGATGGCAACACTCATGAGAAAATTCAAAAGTGTATCCAAAACTGTAATCCAAAAATATGTTACCAAAAATGTGTTTAAAAAAAGATATGCTCCCCCTGAGTAGATAATTCTTCTGCCGGTTATTTTCTCATACTACTACTCCCCCTTTGGCATCAATGACAAAGGTTGTCAAGGTGTCAATAGAGTTGTAGCCTCAACCTTGTAACTGGGTAGTTACAATTTGAAATAGATCCGCCAAAATCAAGTTTATACTCTCCATAAACTTCTTACTATCTCTTATTACTGTCTCTGTTCTTTGAACTGTACCGGTGAGGTGTTGCATATTCTCTGTCAATGTTCTTTGTCCTTGTACAAGTGCCTCAGATATTTCCTTTCGCATGAATGCTAGATAGTCCAATCTTGGACTCAGTCTTAGTCTCAAATTATTTGCCTTATCCACTATTCTCTCCTTTTCTCTTCCTAGCTTAAGTAACTCTTCCTCAAAATTTGTTATCTTCTATTCAAAAATTGATAATGTATCAGGTGTGTTAACAAAACTATCTGCAAGTTTATTGATCTCATCCTATACCTTGCTCATCTTCTTATCTATGTCTACTATCAAAAAATTTGTTTTGCAAGTATCTTTATACAGAGTTTTAAACTCCTTTAATAAGTTGTATAGTTTTGATAGAAGTGTGTCAAATTCCCTTGTACACTTCTTTATCTGACTTTCAAAGAATTTTTGCTTTTCAAGTTCCATCTTATCCTTTAATGCCTCTTCCTTTATTTGCTCAATTGTCACTATGTTCTCAGTGATGTACTTGGACAAAATGTCAATTTGACTTAATGAATCTTTATTGTCTATATTGCAGTTAGGAGCTAGCCTTTTCAAAATTGGAATTGTGTCATATATAGCTTTATAAGCTTGTGAACTACAATTTGTTATCCTTTTGATTGAATCTAAGAGTACTTTAGTTATATTAGTTGATTTATAGCCTGCTGATGATGAACTAACATTCTGAACTCCATCGGTGGAGGAAGTAACCAAGCTTTTTGTGACCTCTGGTAGGTCTGTTTGTGTTTGCATTTCCTTAAGCAATGGTTTTTGTACTTCTCTTGTTGTCGATTGTACTTTTTCTTCATGAATTTGTTCTTGTACCTGTTCCGGAGCCTTTTGCTCTTCTTGTTTCTCTGTCTATGTCTGTTGTCCTGTGTTATCATCTGCCAGTTTCTCTTGTGTTTGATCATTTTGCTCAGTTACCGGTGGCTCACTAGCCATGTCTGTCTTACCAGTTGTATCTTTATCTACTACAATGTTGATCTTTTGTGTATCAACATCTACTGTGTATAAGACTTCAGGACTAGGATTTATATCATCTATATTCATACTTTCAACTGCCGATTGATCTTCTGTAGTTGTTGTTACCAGTGATGTAATCAAAGGAGGTGGGGGTAAGTTGTCTTTTAATTTGATACTAGGAGGTCCACCAACTTTCCCTTTACCCTTGTCCTTGTCCTTCTAATATACCTTTATAGGTTTGTGGCTCATGTACTCTTCCTATTTTTCTTTCTCAACTAGGAATATATCCCATGCATTTTTTGTTTCTTCAGTTACCTCATTAACTCTTCCAACCATTAAAGAAATATGCCGGTGTGTAGTAGAGAATACTGACCAGTTGGCTTCTGCAATTAAATCATTTATCTCCTTAGGTGAGTTTACTGGGTAAACAGCTAGTAACTTTTCAATTTTAATTTTCTTATCAAGCTCTATAACAACTTGTCTTCTTGCTTCCAGTCTTTTGAACAATTCATCTGGTACTTCATCTATCACTTCCATCAAAAATTTCTTATACATGTCCATGTGCAAAATAACACTGTTTTCCACTTATTCTTTTTCATTTGTTGTTAGAGTGTCATACAATTTCTTTATATTCTTTACTTTCCCTTCCTCTATAATTTCATTTAGCAATATGTCAAGAGGGGCCATGTTTTTTTTGTCTTCTTCTTCTTTGGTGTCAATTTCTTCTTTGGTGTAGTCTATCTAACAGGAGATCTCACTGCTTGTTGTTTTTGTCTAGTTCTCCTAGGTGAGGGTGTGGTTGTCGGTGAAGGATCTCTTTTCCTTACAACTCTTTTGAAAGTTGCAGGCATGTCATTCTCCGAAGAAGTAGCTACTGGTGATAGGTGAGTTTCAGGCTGTAGAGTTCCTAACTCATCCTCAGTGATACCAGTTTGTTTCAATACATCTTCTTTAATAGCCTTAGCCTGTCTAGAGCCTCTTCTCACAACTGCTTCAACCTTTTTCAATCTCTTCTTATATTGAATTTGACTTTCTATGGTCTCAGCACTACCAAATACTTCTTCCTTTGGTTAATTGGGTGCTTCCAGAAGTGCTTTAGCATAAGTTTCAATTATATGATCATCAGTCTCATAACCCATCTATGTTGCCCAAATTGTTCTTGGGATGACTGCTTCCATCCAGATCTCATCCTTTTTTATTACAAAACATATATTATCCTTGTATTTGTCAACAATATTCTGTGATAATATGATTCTCTTCTTCATTTTGGCCTCAAGTACTTGAAAGTAGTCATGAATGTTCTCTTCCTTGTCTTCACCCATGTTATTCAATAGTTTTGTTAATTGTTTTCCTACTGGTATATCAAATCCAGGTTCTTTATAGCCTATACCAGGAACCTGTTTGGTTATGTGTAGCATCAAGCATACAAGTAGATTATCAAACCTAAAAGTTCCTTTCTTATCTTTCTTTATCTTTCCTAAGTTGTCAATTAACTCATCTTTTAACCATTCACATATGTCAATTTTCACATTGTTTGTAATCATGTCATAAGCACTCTTAATGCATAAACTTGAAACTGAGTTGAGTCTATTTGCATGAGTAGCTTTATACCCTAAAATCATGCTAACAAATCTCACATTTATATCTGTTACATCATTTACCCTTAAGGACCTTCTGTCTGATGTTGCATCAGTTAGTTTAGTTACTAGGTCATTTGAGACCTTTTTAGTCTTGTCTGGTCTTTTACCGGTGGAAGGTAACCCTATGACAGCTTTCACAACTTCCTTGGTAATTTTGTGAATTGCATCTAACCAAAAAAATTCACCATGTACCCTGCTTAAGACTATCCTAATCACATCCTTGGGAAATTCAGGAATGCGGAGGATTTCAGTAAATCCTAGGGTTTCAATGATTTTATGTTCCAATTTTACATTTCCAGAATTATCACATATGACATATTTATACATTGTTTTGATCTCTTCATCTTCTAATTCCTCTATGTTGCAATGAATGTAAATTCTGGGGTCTTCAGCATAAACAACTCCTTTTGGAATTTGAGAAAAAGCACCTACAATGTCATCTTTCTTTGCTACCTCAGGAACTAGTTGAAATACGGGCCTAGGGCATTTTATAACCTCAACTACAGTAGGGTTTGCTATATATTCAAGTGTAGAGGTGGATGCCATGACGGTAAATACCTTTTTCTGCCTTAGGGTGAATTGATTGCTCGAAGTGTTCTTGCCTCTTTACTCGAAATCCCTTAGCACTCTTTGAATGTTTGAAATCTCGGTGAAGTGAAATGGAGCCAAAACCACAAATTTATAATGTTTATTTGCCATCTACCACATTTAATATATGTCGATTAAGTAGTCACTTAACATTGTCTTTCGGTATAGAAGTAATTTCCAACTTCTCATCTCTAACCGAGGGAATAATAGCACGTGTGTCCTTAGATTGCCGAACCCTCAAAGAAACTTTCTTCAATTTGATGAAGAACTTCCTGCTGGTGGAGCACTACTCTATTCTGTCGGTGGAGTAATACTCTATTCTACCGGTGGAGGAGTATTCCCAACATTTAGATCAACTTTTCCAATCCATTGTTTTGAGAATTCTTTCTTAACCTCTTCAACTTTTTCTTTACCTTTCAAGCTAGAACTTTTGTTGTCTGCTGGTGATCCTTTTCTTCTATAGAATTTTGCAATATGTCCAATTTTGTTACATGCATAACAAATCACATTATTCTTCTGAATAGCTTTTCCATAGCCTATGTCGGTTTGTGTTCTGCATTGATTAGATAGGTGTCCAAATCTTCCACAAACATAACATCTCACATTCATTTTGCAATTTTTAGAGTTGTGACCAACTTTGTTGCATTTTGAACATTGACTGGTGGATGTGTTGATATTCTGATAATTTCTAGATCTACATTCATTTGCTCTATGACCATACTTATTATAGTTAAAGCATTTTCCATTGAATTTATAAGCATTAGGTTGCCTTACCGGTTTGCCATGATCTTGTGTGTTTGCAGTACCGGAGCTTTCACCAACTTCAAGCCAATTTCAGAAGTGTCACCTTTAGGTTTTTGATTTTTCAGCAAGTTACCAAGTTCCTCTGAGCTTTTCTTGAATTTTTCTTTATGTTGATTTGCAGTATCTAGTTCTCTTTCTAATACTTCTTTCTACCTCATCAGTTCATTGGAGTCGTTCTGAGTGTGCATCAGATCTGTCTTTAACAAATCATTTTCATAGCTTAGTCTTGTGTTTTCATTTGTAGCATCACTTAGTCTTCTGGTCAAATCTTCTTCATTCTTCTTTCTATCTTCAATTTCTTTACAAAATCTCATAGTCATATCCTGCATCTCATTCTTTGTTGTCATGTTCTCTTGTTTCAGCTTGTTTATCATATCATTAAGTGATTCCTTTTCATCATTCTCATTTTGCATTTTTTCACAAAGTTCTCTTCTCTTGTTTCTTGAAATGGTAAGATTTTCTTGAAGTGCCTGAATGATATCCTGAGTTGCTTTTAGATCATCTTCTAGTTTGATATTTTTCAGTTTTTCTGCATCATAGTCTGAAAGAGCTGCTTCTAGTTGCTGCATCAGATTTTCCATCTTTACCGGTGTCAAGATCTTCCTCAAGCTGTTAGGCTTCTAAAAATAGAGGACCAAGCTCTGATACCAATTGTTAGGATTCCCACAGATGCTGAGAGCGGGGGGTGAATCAGTATCTAACCGGTGAATAGAATTTCTTAACTTAAAACATGTAGAGCATATTATAACAATGTATCAATATGCAAGAAATAATGCAATAAACATAATTAAAAACAACCACATGAAAAACACACCATAACACAATGATTTAACAAGGAAACCCAGTGTGGGAAAAACCTCGGTGGGATTTGTGACCCACAATATTCACTTATTGGCCAATAAGAGAATATTACTTATAAGAGGGGCCTGCACATGCAGGAAGGCCAACTGCCTAGAGCTCACTGCCTAATGGGAAGTCTCACTGACTTACAATGATGGATTATAAAAATCCTGTATCTTGTACTGCTTCAAAATAGCATCTATAATGTCAAATCCAGTACCGGTTTCTGCTCTGCTTCTTACATAAACCCTTAACCTATAATTCACATAATAGGTCTTCCTTATTTTGCCTAAATATGATCTTCTATCTTACAAATGTTCTACAATGATCTCTCTTATATAAGAGTCATTTTACAATGATGCCAAGTTGGCTTACAAAGATTTTACAATAATAAACAAAATACAATATAACAAAAATCCTGTCGGTCTCTGTGCCAGTATGCTTCCTTTCTCTGTCGGTGCTGGTGGTTTGAGTGCCAGTGTAGAGTGTGATCTGTTGATGCCAGTGTAATGCCTTGCGGGTGTCATAGGATTGTAAGGTTGCCATCAATGACAAAACCTTCAATCACCTACAATGTCTCATTGGAGTGTGCATATGCCAACAGTATATTGGGTTGAAGGTCTGAAATACAATTTGTTGAGTGTAGCATAGCTAAACAATACTAGATACCGAATAGAATTTCATAAAGGAATTGTCAAAGTTCATGACAAACATGGAAAGTTGGCTTCTACCGGGACTCAAACAAGAGGTAATACATTTCATCTTGACTCAACTTGGAACAATTGTCTGTATGCAAAAATAGAAGATACTTGGTTATGGCATAAAAGGTTTTGTCATGTAAATTTTGATAATCTGATCAAAATAAGTAAGAAGCACCGAGTAAGAGGTCTACCAAGCTTGGAAAAACCTGAGAATGCAATATGTCGAGGATGCCAGATGGGTAAGATGACAAAATCAAGCTTTACAAGTAAGTCTTACACTTCTAAAGGAATTTTAGATCTTGTACACACTGATCTTTGTGGTCCTATGAAAGTTCAAAGCTATTATGGTGATAAATACTTCATATTATTTGTGGATGATTACTCAAGGATGATGTTAGTTATGTTTTTAAAAGAGAAATCAGAAGCTTTTCAAATGTTCAAATGGTATAAGGCAAGAGTTGAAAATGAAACAGCAAGATAGTTGGAATGTCTAAGATCTGATAGAGGAGGAGAGTTCATTTCAGATGAATTTAACTTATTCTGCAATGATCATGGTATAAAGAGACAAGTATCTGCACCAAGAACACCACAGCAAAATGGGATAGTTGAAAGAAGAAACAGATCAATTGTAGATTGTGCCAGAACCTTGATGATAGAAAAGAAAGTACCTCAAATATTTTGGAGAGAAGCAATAAGCACTACAGTTTACACCCTAAATCGAGTACAATTGAAGAAAGGAACTATGAAGACACCGTATGAAATCTGGCATGACAAGAAACCAAGTGTAAGTTATTTTAAAATATTTGGAAGTAGATGTTATGTTCATAAAGATGACAGAAATGGAAAATTTGATTAGAAAAGCGAGGAAGGAACATTTCTTGGTTATTCCTCTAGGAGTAAAGCATTTAAATGTCTGATCAAATCATCTAACAAAATAGTGGAAAGTGCAAATATGAAAATTGATGAATTTGCAGAAAGGAATGATGAAGGAAACTCCAAAGAACCAGAAGATTATGAAGAGTTTGTATATGTACAACCGAGAAGTCTAACCGAAAAATTCGATGAAGAAAATACGCAGTTACCGAGTGATGAAGAAGATCATACATAGCCTACCGAGCCTATATTAGCAAAATATGTCAGAAGAAATCATGAATCAAGTCAGATTATAGGAGATAAGGATGCTCCAGTGATGACAAGGAACTAACTGAGACAAAACACATGTCTGATATCCGAGTTTGAACCGTGGATAGTAAAAGAGGCATTAAGCAATGAAGATTGGGTGAATGCTATGATAGAAGAGATTGAACAAATCAAGAAAAATGAAACATGGACACTAGTCCCAAGACCAAAAGAGAAAAATGTAATCGATACAAAGTGGATTTTCATAAATAATCTAAATGAAAAAGTTGAGGTCATTCGGAATAAAGCAAGGCTAGTTTGCAAAGGTTATGCTCAAGAAGAAAAAATAGACTATGGTGAGACTTTTGCACCTGTGGCAAGACTTGAAGGAGTGAGAACATCATTGGCATATCCTGCTTACAAAAATTTCAAGGTATATCAAATGGATGTTAAATCTATATTTTTGAATGGTATACTAGAAGAAGAAGTCTATATTGAACAACCTGAAGGATTTATTGAATCACCTAGAGCAAGCAAGCACCTAAAGCATGGTATGAAAGGTTGCACTCTTACTTAATCAAGATTAGATTTATAAGGACTAGTGAAAACAACAACATGTATATGCAGAATGATGAGGATAATGGAATACTGATTTCAGCCATATTTGTTGATGATATCATTTTATGTGGAAATGATTATTTATGCAAGAACTTTGGAAATGAAATGTACAAAGAATTTGAGATGTCATTAATCGGTGAAATAAAGTATTTTATAGGTTTATAGATACTGCAAATGAAAATTGGGATTTTCATTACTCAATCCAAGTATATAAAGGAAATCTTGAAGAAATTTAGAATGGAGGATTCTAAACCTGTAAGTACTCCTATGACTACTAATTGTAAACTATCAAAGAATGATGAATCTACATCTATTGATGAGACACTTTACCGATCTATGATTGGAAAGTTGCAATATGTAGTTCACAGTAGGTCTGATATAGCACATGCAGTAGGTATAGCTGCAAGATTTTTTGCAAATCCCAAAGAAACCCATATGACAACAATCAAGAGAATTTTTAGATACTTGAGAGGCACTGAAGATTATGGTTTACTATATAAAAAGAGGAATGATTTTGACTTAAAAGTCTATACTGATGCTGATTGGGCAGGAAATATTGATGACAGGAAAAGCACAAGCGGTGGAGCTTTCTTTTTGGGAGAAAGACTAGCGAGTTGGCTTAGCAAGAAACAAGGATGCATTTCATAGTCAACAGCTGAAGCTGAATATGTCGCTGCAGCATTGAATTGTACCAATATAGCATGGATCAAACAATTATTGGAAGGTATGAATGAGATAGTTACCAAGCCAGTAACTATATTTTGTGATAATACAAGTGCTATTAACATTTCAAAGAATTCGGTAATGCACTCTAAGACAAAGCATATCTCTATAAAGTATCATTATCTAAGAGAAGAAGTTCAAGAAAAGAAAGTTGTGCTGGAATATGTTATCACAAAGGAACAATTAGTAGACATCTTCACAAAGCCACTGCCAGGGGACACTTTTGAGTATCTCAGAAGTAAGTTAGGGGTCCTACCCCTATCTAGTACTCACTGACAGAGTTCGGTGAAAGCATCAATTCTATGACTCTACAAAATACTATTTGTGAGTTGATGCTGATTTACACACTTTAGGAGGTTGCCTAAAGTTGTGCAGGGAACAATGAATGAAGACAAGATGCCATGACCGAGACTAAGATGATACAACAAGCAAGGAAATTACTTCACAGGGGAAGTAATCATGAATTAAGTTTTACTTTAGGCATTGTTATCAAAGGGGGAGAAGACTAATGACAGGGGGAGAAGGTCACAAGAGAAGTTTATAGCTCAAGGATAACAGGAGAAGAATTACAGTAGTCCGAATCAATTGGAATAAATCAAGTTGGTATTGCCATCAATGCCAAAGGGGGAGATTATTGGCATTACATTAAGTTTGTTGGAGATTGATGATATAAGTGATAAAGGATGATTACTATCTTAATAATATTATTTTGTCATTGATGTCAAGCAATTGATTTTCTGATTCAGTATGATGTTGCCATATATTAAAGAGTATGTTTTGATGAGTATAAAGATGTCGGTAAGTGACATAGAAAGAATGTGAAAATGAAGGGGACTAATAAGTTATTCAATGGGCAACTATTACCGAGTTAGACAGTGATGAGATTATGTTATTTTGATTGTTTTGATATCCTATATATGTGTATTCGAAGACTGAATAAGAAGGAGAAAATATTTCATGTAACAAAATGAGTAAAGGTTTGATACTGTTCTATTTTACCGAGCAAGGAGCTAGTTGGTAAACACCAAGGTTATCAGTGTTAGTTAATGAAGGAAGAAGTTACCAAGTAAAGTTTTGTATTTACCGAGTATCAACTGAGCAGTAACAGAATGCATTGGATGAATAAATACACTATTAAATGAAGGATGCCAATGAGTTGGAGATTTATAGAAGATTGGAATATCGTGCAAGAAGTTTGTTAAGGATTAACGGTAATGAAAATTGAAGAGTTGGATCTACAACACAGATTGAATGGTCATAACCGAGCACAAGTACCAAGGAAGGTATAGAAGTTTCAAGGCAAGATAAAACATTTTTCAGTTCGAAGGATTCAATGAACCTAGTCAAGTTTGAAGATCTGATGGCTAAGATTAATCATGGGAAATGTGATTAAGGAGATTAAGTGGTTAGGAATTGCTTATAAATAAGGAATAGTTGATGAACAATGTATGCAGGCAAATAGAAGAGCAGTGATACTGCAGAGGTGATTACCGAGTACATAAGATTGAAGATTTGATTGAAGAACAGATCGAGAAGCCCAGCAAGGAGGAAGATAAGTCTTTTGACAAGATTATTTTGAGCATATAGAGTCTGCTTTAACATTTCAGATGTGAAGTTGTAGATATATTTTATTACTGTTATTTATTTTTGCAAGTGACAGGAAATCTCTTAACCAAGTGGACCTAACAGTCTTATTTGTAAATCCTCTAGCAAGGTAACATTCTGAATGAGTGTTTGAAATCCTTTGACAAGGTCACTTCTAACAAAGTGCAAGATTCTGATAGATCTGAGGGAAATCCCTTGATCGGGTCACATCTAGCAAATGTGTTTATGTAATCTTTAACAGGATTGGCTTTTAACCAAGCATACTCTAGAAGTGTATATTTTCTTAGTGGGTCCGAAATCCCACAGTGGTTTTTCCCTATTTGGGTTTCCACATTAAATCCGGTGTTAAATGTGTTTTGTTGTTTCAAGTTTATTAGTTTATGAGTTTGAATGATTTACAGTCATAGTTACATATCAAGTAAGTTCTACCGAGGTTGAATCTAGATAGATCATGAGTTTATCTGATTCACCCCCCCCCCCCCTCTCATCTAACTAACAGTATTGATTAATGTGCTACATCATAATGTGATCAACTTAAAAGAAGTACTAAAATTTACCTGATATTTCTTTTAAATTGAGAGGTGAATTAGCTATATCCTCTAAACCAAGCATTATTTTATCATATTTATTGTCAGCATTCCTTCAATACCTGTTTGTGAATATTTAGGGTGACATGATTAGCATCCTCCCCTTTGTACAAAATTATTGATCACATGAAATGGATTTTTTATGTCATTTTGCAATATACCATGGTTGTATATGTTTATACGTAAAGTTATGAATCCAAAATTGTCAAATAAATGTTACACAGATTATAGTCTTTCCTTCTTGCTATCTATTACAGACAATAGAAAATTTTCCATTGTCCTTTAATTCTCGTATACATTACTTGAACCTAGTCTATGTGTCTTTATAGTCAAAGTCATGGAATTTCAGCATTTTAATTCTTAGTATATAGAAATAGCCTATTAGCAAGCTGAGTCTAGCGCAGACAAGTTTGAAAGAATTCATAAAACAGGAGTTGTCAATGACATATATTGATGCTTGAGTTTTATGTTTCTTTTGTTATAGGCTCCTTTGATGTAAGGGATAAAGAGGATCGATGGATACGAATATGGGTTAAGAAGGGGGATATGATTATCCTCCCAAAAGGAATCTATCACTGATTTACCCTCGACACAAACAACTACATTAATGTAAATGCTCTTTTATCTCAAGGACACTCACTATAAATCATTTCTTATATGAACTAGAGGATATTATTATTGTTTCTTTGACTTTTATCGTAGATCCTGAGTCTTTTCCAGGGTGAGCCAGTCTGGACAACATACAATCGTCCTTGTGAGGAGCATCCTGCTAGGTAAGAACCATAATACTTGTAAGACCAAGATGAGAATTTCAATTTGATTGCTTTCAAGAAAACCTGAACATTCTAGTTTTACATATACAAATGACATATTTTTGTGATGGCATGTTCCAATATGTATTTTCTTTTTATAGATTGGTTGTAGATTCTAGAGAGGACCCACTTCCAAACAAATAAAGTTGTTATAAATAGGCTATTGGTGAAGAATAACTAAAGAAAATCAATGAAAAACCACATCAACAATAACCAACAAAGTTAGAAACATTAATCTAAAGATTCTTTTTAGCCCTCACCTTTCTTGACAACTTATTTATCTTTTGACAACACCAAACTGCTTGAGAAGGATCTTCTTACTCAAAGAAAAAATGTGATAAAAAACAATTGTCCAATCACTCGCATCAACATCAACCATGCCAAAATTTGATGTTGCAAGAACCAAGATGTATATTGCAATACATAGAGAAGTCATGATTTGAAGGAAACATGGACCCAGTGAAGACATTAAGAGGGCATGAAGGCACAACCAAGGGCCATTGAGTAGAAGGAAAAGGAAAAATCTTGGAAACAAGAGGAGGAGCACTTGGAGAAGAAGGCAGGGAAAATAGCAATCCGACCAATAGAGAAGCTAAACTTTGAGGGCAAACTACTAGAGATAGCAAGAAACTCTCCAGCCAAAGGAGGGGAGACAAAACCAACAATCTCTACTTAGGGAGGAGCTCTAGACCCCAAATTTGAAGAAAGAAATAGAGCTAAAGTAAGAGAATTAGATAACAACAAGAATGTAAAGTGCACCCCTGATTTGCTAACCAATTTTTTTTCACTTTTTCGTGATTTAGTTTTCAGACATTATAACAAACACTTGACATGTAAATTACTCAAATAGTATGCTCTGCAAAATTCTGCAGCCAACCCTTTTTTCCAAAATACAAACAACAGGCATTACATTAAATAGTTTGCTTGCAATTCAGATCACAGTGTTTCTGATTTGAAACAAGTTTATTGATGTCTGATTTCTAATGATATTGCATGTACTAAATTTGAGATTGTAAACCCAAATATCATTCATGGATAAAAACTATTAGGAAATATATTATTAGTGTGAATTTTGTTACAATGGTTATGAGTTGTTTTAAACAACTGACTAATTCTAGAGTCGGGTAAAACTACATGGAGAAATTTGTCAACCTTTCCTTCATTTAAACACACTTAGGATAATTTTGTTACAAAGGTTTAAATGAAGGAAAGGTTGACAAATTTACGGTGATCTCTTGGTGACCACACCACAATTAGGACAATGATCTCAAACACACTTTTTACCATTCTCTTGGTGATTGTGCCCAATTGTGTATGTCTTGCTTATGTATGAAAATGGCATTTTGCAGCTTTTCATCGATGATGTATTTGAGATGTCTTTCATTTAGATATGGCATGAGCTTAGTCCTAGACTGATACTAGGGAGTTGGACCATCTCAACCATGGTGCGCCTGATCATATTAGCTTGAAACTAGTGCACCTCATATTAGCCTCAAACCTATTTCCCTTACTGGTAGGTGGTGGGGATAGAATATCATTCGCTGTACATATCAATGACTGGATAATAATATTTTTTTTTTTGATAAAAATATTATCATCATCGGAATTACGATGAATACCAAGCTTTCCATCGATGATGAAATCGGCAGACATACAACGTTCTCGTCGGTGAAAAGGTTCTGGAGTCATCGCACTTCCGACTCAAACTAGACAAACATCTGATGAGGATGTTGTACGTACAACGACACTTCATATTCAGATGGTCATCGATGCCTCCGAATGGACCGATGACACAAGCGTCAGACAAAAAACATCACCGTCGGTGCGAAGTTCCAAATTGTCTTCGACTTTGTGACACAATCTACTGAAGCATCCGACGGGGATGCTGCATGTCCGACGAATTTTTTGACCGGAAGAGCGATCATGCCCATCGTCGATAGATTCCATGGGATTGTCGTATTTTCGACGGTCAGGGGCATCGTTGACAAATCCGACGACGAGTTTTCGATGACTACTTTTGTCGGCACTCCGACGAAAATTTGTCGCAATTCCGACAATCAGCCGTCAGAAATTAGCTCCGAATGTACTAGTGAATATGAATGAGTGCCCCCAATGACATTACTCAAACAATAATCAGATGACAAACAAAGGCAAAACATATGACATTTGAAGATGCAAGTGGCAGATGGATCTGCACAAGTGACCCCAATGACACTACTCAACCATGCAAGAAGAAGCTTCTAGTCGAAAATACAAGTGCCATAGTCTAAAGAACTAATCAAACTTGGAAACAAAACACAGAAGCACTAGAACTAATAGAGAAAAAATTTCCTCATAATATGACAAAGGAGAGGAATGACGGGTCCACTGAAATGATGTGTCACAAAGGAGAAGAAGAATTCAAGGCAAGACCTGTGCAAAAAGAGCATGGCCTTGACCTTGGCTTGTCTGTGATGAAGAAGACTAAGTGGCTGAAATATGATGTTGTTGCATGTCCACCTCTAAATACTCTATCCTTGTCCAACACCTATTGATTTATGTCACACTTTGCCACAAAAACTGCAAGGCTCTCTTGACTTCTTCTCTGTCTTGGATTGTGAATCGTTCTTCTCACTTGTATGCATAGCAAGTGCATGAGCTTTAGACTTTTTTAAAGTACCCATCTTTATGAGCCTATACTGGTCATGTATTAGAGACTCAATGAAAGCATTAAGAGTTGGGATTTTCCAATTTTCTCCTATTGTCAGTCTGACTGTGTGAAAAGAAGAGACAAATACAACATATTTTGGACCCAATTTTGACAAAATAGAAAGAATTAATTCATTTTCTTGTGTGGATTTATCAATTATGCAATATGGTCTTGAACTTTGTGAAGAAGTCTTGAATATTTTCAAAATTACTCAGATCTAATGAGTTGAGCTCATTTTCAAGAGTGTGACCCCACATCTCATATTTCTTTCCAAAGATAGTCTCCAATGTATCCCAAACATGATTTGGAGTTGTGAATGCTTTAACATGAAACAACAATTCTGGAGACATGGATAAGCATAATAGACTGAAGGCTTCATACATGCAATTGAAGTATTTAGATTTTTTAACTACTAAATTTGGTTCAATCTCTATTGTCATAACTATTCGATACAAACCTCTACTTTTGAGCCGAAGCAGAATCTTTGACTTCCATTCGAAATTTTTATATGGCTTGAGAAAACCATAGGCTGGAAATTTTATACTATGTAACAAATATGATCTTCAATACCTACAAAAAAAAAGTTTATGTTTCTTCTTTCCAGCAACCATGCACTCTAATACCATGTAAAATTATTTTCTAAACTTGTAAAACCAAGAATACTGGTAGAGATGCAAATTAAATAATTGTATAAATCGAGAAGAAGTAAAAAATTACGAATAACTGCTTGATTGACTTAGGAATGAGAACAATATACAAAGCTAGAGAAGAGCCATCTAGAATAACAATAGCCAACTAGAAAATAGGCTTTCAACTTTATGCAAGATTGCATAGCGCAATCATAATCCTATCTCTTAACAACTAGCAAACTTATCTAAAGGAATATTTAAGTTAAATATTCTACACTAACACGAAGGACACTCCTCTAGATGGCAAAAATGTCAAATTAATTCTGATAACATGAAGTGATATTTCACCTCATGCAACAAAGATAAGAAATATCAATTATTTTGTCTTGAGCCACCACCATACAAGGAGTGAAATGACAACCACATGTCATCTCAATCAATAAAAATCTGATTCTAATAGAGACACCCCATCGGTAGCTACGTTGGACAAGTCAACATCCACGTTGGCTTCATGATAGTCATGATTGGCAAAGTTGTTTGGGATCTAATCCATAATAACCAAAGCTTCTTTGAGTAAGGATTGCAGATGCCAACTTAGAGTGGTTCTTCATCGCAAAGCATTAATCATGATAGAAGAATCCCCCTTAATTTTCAAATGGGATATTTCAATGCCCTACTCAATTTGCAACCATGAATCATTGATTGAAATTTTACTTCATTGAACTGGTACCATTGGTGATAAGAGGGAGTGAAGGTTTAAGAATGGTCCATCCTTGCCAATCCTGTAAAATATAGTCATCAAATGAAGTTTCATCAAAATTGAATTTATACCACCCAAGTCAAAGTGGTTGTCAAAAAGCTATTGACAACTCCAAGTGGGAATTATCTCCACCAACCCTATTGACGGTAGGAGGATTATATATATTTGTAAATACATATTAACAAAATATTATATATAGTATTCTATATAATAGTATATTTATTGTCATTATTAATTATACATACATACATTACATTTTACAATGGCGGCAAGGGTCAGAATGTGAGTGTACAATGGTGTGAATGTGTTCACAAAATCTTGTACCTTTTATCGTTAATTTAACTACTATTTACATATCAAAATATTAAAATATTTAATATTTTCAAAGTGAACACATAATATATTTATGTCTAAATGCATTAACTTAAATAAAATAGTTCTAAACTAAAGTAAAATAATGTTTAAGTAAATAAATTAACTCCAAATTGATATCATTGGGTATTTTTTAAATAGATGTATTTAAGATATCACTTTCATAAATATTCAATATGTAGATTTACATTTGGAAGGCATACATCATATTTTAATTATCTTAAAATGATAAAATTTAATATATGTAACATGCATGTTATTTATCTTACAATTATATTGAGAACAAAATTAACATATTACATGTTATAATTAGAAATATTACTAACATATATCTATCTTTTAATTTTTAATTTAAAATATGATATCATAAATCACCTATTCCATTTTATGTATCAAATTGATTAAAAATATATACCTCCAAAAAATATCTCTCAAAATCCATTTGGAAAAAATATATAATGAATATAAAGATATATCAAAATATTTACCTAAAAACATGGTTAGCCTTGGAAAAACCCTATGTTTTTAGTTTCTTTTTGGGACTGGCTGGTTGCTAGCAGTTTTCAAGGGCCTAATCTAGCCATTGTTTGTTTTTGGTTAGGTATTGGTTGTGTGGTCTTTTGTGGCAAAGAGCGTCTGTTATAGGTTATGTGAGCCCACCCTTATTCCAATTGTGGGAGCCTTGTAAAACCCATTAATCAGGTTATGGGTGCCTGGAAAAACCCTTGGTTTCTATTGAAGGTTATGGGAGCCTTGATAAAACCCTTGAGCTAGGTGAAAGGCTTTGGCCTCCTCCTCTTTCAGCTCGGTTTCAGTGATATCTCTTTGCTCCTAGGCTAGTTTTAGGTTGTTGTTTATCTTTGATCTTTCGTTTGCAACTGTTTGTTTTGGGTTTCAAATCTTAGTAAAATCCGAGGGTTTCTGGCCCCTTCAAACCCTGTTGTATGGGGTTTCGAGCCCCCTCAAAACCTGTTTACCTAATCAAAAACATGGTTGCCCCATAGGATAAAGTCATCATATTAGATTCAAAGCGCAGAAATCATAAATTTAGTATACTTTTAGTTTGACGGGGAATAAATTAGATTTTGTCAAGTATGAATTAAATTTTCTTTGATGACTATGTTATAGATGTTTGCTCAAAATTTCTTTATGATTGAAGAATATTCAATGCGAATGAGACACCATTCCAATAGATTTATAACATGCATGGAAATACTTATATCTATAAATATTATCTTAAATTTTTTATTATTTGTTTACTATAATCGAAATTATAAACACTTGAAATCTATTATATTCAAACTATTTTCATTTATCAAGATTTACTTGAGTATTAGTTGAGAAGTTTTTTGTAAATATTTTTTTTCCATTAAAATGACTCAAGATTATTTCATTCAAATAAGTCATTTTTTTAATAGACTTGCAACAAGTGTAAAAATAGCCGCATTTCCATGCATTATATTTAATTTTTTGACTTATTTTTTGTTATAATTGACATTAAGGACACTTAAATCCATTTTATTCAAATCCCTTCTATTCATAAATATTTTCTTGGATGCAAACAAGTCATCTTCTCATAAAAATACAAGTGTGCAAATATTCATGCCTCTGAGCATTATAATTAGTTTTGACTATGACAATTAAAATTCATTATATTCTCTATCTTTACATTTGTCAAGAATTGTGGCTATTTTATTGTCATATGGTAGAAAAACATCAAGCAGTAGAAGATAATTTACGATATGACCCTCTAGGAATGGAGATTTATTCAAGTTTCAAAACATCTCCAAAATTTTGGTCCAAAGGTCTTGAGAGAATTCAATGTGAGTGATGGCAATTAGGGTGTGAATATGACATACATGGAATGAATTTTAATATATATTCAAGCTATAATGTTTCTCCAAGTCAAAGAACTAGTCAATATAGATAACGTAAAAGATGAAGCCACTTATAGCTTTGACCATATAATTTGATTAGAATTTTGATGGGAATCTAGTTACGCAATCCCGAGTCTAAATGCATTTAGAAAATCATCTATGTTATAAGAAGAAAACAAATGATACAAACAAATATGCTAAAAAAGCTATTTCAAAATATAGAAAATCAATTTAATAAAATCAAATCAACCATAAAATGAATATATGGAGTACACATAAATACATCTCAAGGACATGAATTTTGTTTCCTATTTATATGTTAACTAAGATGATATTTCAATATTTTAACTACGAAATCTAGAGTTAAATTGTCAATTCGTGGATTAGTTCACTCAACTTGATTAGTATAGAGATAGAATTAACTAAACAAAGGTGGTAGATAATTGTTAGGAAAAAGGGTGTTATATAGCTTGCATAATAAAATAATTATTTTAATTATGTAAAATAAATATTTGTTTGTGGTGAATCTTTGAAGATGTTTTTAGCCACGTTAATATTTATTTGGACCCACATGTAAATTCGTATGAGATATCAGTTGGATATTTATGTGTGGGTTGCTCATTGAAAACATATTTTATATTTGAAAGTTTTATTACGAAAAAGGAAATGTTAGATTCAATGATTTTATGATCTCATGGTTTTGAGACACATGCTTTAGCCAATACCACTTGGTAGTTTTGTGTGAGCTTGACTATATGACAACAAGAACATGTTAAGTGGTTGAGAATGAATTTTACTTGTATTGAGATCTCTTGTAGAGAGAACATGTGAAGCATGACATAGGATACATGATTACATGGTTATCCATTTTGTTTGGACATGGAGGATGCAATAAAGATGATCTTTATATTTTAAAAGTAGTTATGGTGACTTTATAAGTGTATTGTCATGTTTTTGTATTAAATAAAAAGTTGAGTGTGGATAGCTTTGGAAACTACATTTTTCTTTCATGAGGCTTTTCTCTAGGTATATCCTATGTAATCTTGTGATATGGTTTTTTAATCTTTGTATTATGGTTATTGTAATAAGTTTGTACATAGTTTATCTTATAGGGTTATGCAGGAAATAGTTGAATCAACTTGATAATTTCATAACTGTAAGTGAGGGGCTTCACTACTCTCAAGACAATGGGGTCTCAAGGAGAAAATATACCTCAATTACCTCAAATAATTTACTAAAATAAATGGTAAAAATAATAAATATTGTTTATACAACTTGATTTAATCTAATATTTAGTAGATAAACTAAAATTACTAAATTATAGGAATATATAGTGATATAAAAATAGCTAAACTATAGAAATGGAAAGTACAAAGGCTACAAATTTTAATAGAAGATGGATTAACTCTTGGCCTCAGACGTCGGTGTGTCACGAGGATGCCTATGCACCCACACTATCATCTAGATAAAGGTGACTAGTAACCTCCCAAATAGAAAAATCCTATTCACTGAACTTTTTCATTTGCACACAAGGAGAGAAAAAAAGTTGGGGGTTGTATAGGGATTTTCCTCAATCAAAGCCCTACTTTGGTGTTTCTACCTCCACTAACAACCAAGACAAGATTGGAATAGACAAAAGACATAAATAAAATAGATGTGTGATAGAAATACACCCACTATGAATAATAACCCCTATCATAATTTAAATGGTAGACACCAATACAAGATCATAAAGACAAGTAGCAAAAGACCATTACCAATAGCCTATAGCTCCCCTCTTGAGAGGGTACACACATGACAAGATTGTAAAGTGAGACGATTCTTGACTATTGTGACTTTCCAAGAAGTGAGATCAATTTGGTAGAGCTTCACTGTAAGGGAGAAAGAGAGAGAAGAGAGCCAAGAGAATCCAGAAAAGTTATGAGAATGAAGAAGAGGAAGGGTTTTGTTCAACCAAAAGGGTGAGAGGAACCGTTATGAATACATTTGGATTTTGCAACACACATTGAGGGAAAATTATATAAAGTTTCAATTTGGATCTTGAAAATTATTGCGACATTAGTATGTTGCACAAACGTCTACCCATTTTGTTGCCATCCGACCAAATTCTTTTGAAATTAAAACCTTAGGATGCCATTGCTTCATCATTGTTACCTATGAGGTCAGAATTGTGCAATCCCAATAATAGGTTTTGTGATAAATGCTACAGACACAATGTGTAAGTGTGAAAATGGCATTGGGTGTAATTTCAAACATTATATTTTACCCCACTTTAATGAGATGATTGTGCAAACAAAATAGCTACACTGAATTATCTGAAAAGAAAAAAATGATAAATGTCAAAAACACATTAATTTCCTCAAAAAGGATCATATTATAGAGGACACAGGTAATTTGACAAGACAGACTTTGATAATACCCATAGTGTTTGAGATCAATAAAAAACTACATTTGATGTGAATCCCAAATTCTACAAAACCAAAAATGCATGACCAATTTCCCGAAAAATGAATGAAATTACTACAACAAGAAGGATCATTAAGAAAATTTAATGGATTTGGAAGAAAAAATTGGTAAAGAGGTGAATCTATGTGCCCTCATGTTTTTTCATCTATCTAGGAGGAAAAAATAGGAAGCTAGCTAAGTATAAATCAATTTCATCATGGAAAATGAGCAAAAAGTTGAGTATGTACTGAAAAAGTGGGCCCATTATGGGCCATTTTCATTATTCATGATGAGGATTTTGTTGAGATTACTAAAGAGCCTAAAAAAAATGACTTATAGATGAGAGTTTTGGTTACCATGTGTGGATGAGCTCAAGGTCTCTATGGAGAACAAAGATCCACTTGACAAGGTATGAATTTTTTTTCTATTTCTATTTCCTTTTGTAGCTAGTTTTGAGGTTAGAAAGAAAATGTAGAGCACATGCATATAGAGGGTGCACTAGTTTCCAATGACTAGATTTGCATCCTATTCCTGTGTTAGAATCTCCTAGATGCACTAGCATCCAAGCGACAAATTGGTGTCCTTCTAGCACATTGGTGTCCAAAAGACATGTAGGTGTCTAGAAGGTGCACAAACATACAAAGACTTAGGAGAGAAATTTTTTCTTCAGAAATAGAATTTCATGCTAGATAAGATAGAAGTAGAATTGTTGTATGACTTAGTTTTATTTTTGTAGGAGTTTCTTGAGGTATAAGAGAATGCAAGCAGGGTCATACTATCTCTATTGAGGAGTCTTAAAGATTAGGTGAAACCCATAGAAAACATGGTACTATGCTAGGTCAGACTTTGGTGGGTGTATGAGGTGCTAGAGATTTGATTCCACCTTGCCATGTTGATGGAACTCATGGAGAGATTAGACACAAATACCTATTCTTTTCATCTCTTGACAAAGGAGATGAACATTACATTAATGGATGTTTATTGGATCTTGAGGACTCCCATATGAGGAGGGATAGAGGACTAGATATGTATGAGATGCACAACTATTCTATATCAGTTGATTCATTCCAGAGGATAAGACAAAGCTCATATACATGAGGTGGACCGAGCAAGGGTGAGTTGCATTACCCCTATTACATTGCATCATGATCACAATATTAGCATTGGAAGTTGTTATAGATGGCCAAGGCTCTAATATATATGGGGTCCTCATGCATCACATCAGAGAGATAATGAGTGATAGATTTCGTATGCCTAGGGTTATAGTATGTTGGCCTATCAATACCATGACCTTAGGCGGTACATGCACCATGAGTAACATAGTGCAAAAAAAAGTTACGATGAAAAATAGTCATGCTAGTATCCAAAAAACTTGTGTATAACAAGCCAAAAAATATTATCCATTTAGTGTGAAGATAAATAATTTTTTTAATTTATAAGCTTAAAAAATATACATCTAAAATTTAAGGAAATAAAAAAAAATTTAAAAACCATAAAATACTAGCTTACAATTTATCTAAATATTTTTTTTTAAAACTATTTAAGCACTAAAAATGAAATTCCATTGCAATAGTATTACCTAAGGGCTTACAATAGTATTACCTAAGGGAAAGTGCTAATCATGATCTTATAGTATACCATTTTTCCATATTTATTATCTAGGCATGACAATGATTAGCGGATTTGATGTTTGAATCATTACTTATTATTGATTAAAAATTATTGAATTGTGAAAATTGTATATTTTGCTTGAATTGAAACTAAAGATAAATCTACACAACAAATAGATCTCTTATTGTTTATCCTTTCAACTAAAAATAGAGTTACCTACATAGATTAAAAATAGTGTGAAAACTCTTTCTTGACAACTCAATTCAACTGTACTAAATTTATGAATTAAAGTTAAAATATTTCTCACTATGCTTGCATAGTTGTTCAATGTTTTGTCTCTTCTTCAAAAGAAAATGTTAAATGTACATAGTTAATATCTTAAATATATGATTACTAATTTATATTTCTAACACCACCACTGAATATTTTGTTTCCTTAATAAATTGATAATAACAATTATAACAAGTGTCACGTACTGACAAATACTTGCCTTTATGTAATAAAAATATTTGTTGCAATTCTTAATTATTATAATTTTGAATTATTGTTATTTTAAAATTATATTATTTTAGTTATATTTTTATAATATTAACTATAGCTCTCACTTAAATAAAATAATATTAATAATAATAATATAATAATATACATTTTTCTTAAGAATATATTCCTAATTTAATTATTAAATCTATATAATTTTACTTTTAATAATAAAATTAATCTTAAACTTAATTATTAATTATTATTTGAAGATTATATATTATTTTAATTATATATATGTAATATTTATTAGAATTGATTCTAATAAAATAATTATTAATAATTATAAAAATATATAATATAAACAATAAGGTGAAAACATGTATTTTATAATGACTACATAAAAAAAAATTAGATTTATGATTAAATGTTATAAACTTATATTGTATATATTAAAATGATTTTAAAAAATTATACAAAATTATAATTATAAAAGATACATACTTGGGTTTTTTTTTTTTAATAAAAATATTTAAATTATTTATTTAATTTAGTTAAATGGTGTGAATCAAGTCTCTATACAATAGTTAATTGATTTTATTACTTATATTTTAAAAAATAAATAAATAAATAAATAAAATTTAAACATATTTATAAAGAAAAATCACTTTATTTATAAGATTATAAAAAAAAGAAGTTAGTTAAAATAGACATTTATGAATAGTAATAGAGAATCAGATGGCTTTGCATTCGAGGGAGGTTGCTGGTTTCAAGCTACGACATCCAAGCCCTAGCTCGTGAGCACTGATTCTTGGTCTGTGCGCGGTGGGGAGGGAATTGTGGTAGGTTATAAGGTGAGGTGGCTCCTTTGGTCGTAGTATCTGGTGCTGGTGGCTATGGGGGGGGCTCGTGGGAGGAGTGCTAGTGCAGGGTGCAGCTGGGTTTGTCTTTGCGGCAGTGTTGGGGGGAGCCTATGGGGTGAGGAGGGTTTTAAACCCATTCTTTTATGTGGTTTTATTTGGGAGGGGTGGGTGATCGGTGTTTGTTATGGTGGGGGTTCAGTGTTGGCCGTGTTGGGAGACCTCCTTGCCTTCTTTTGTTAGGGTTGTGGTTTTGCAATTGGGTGAGATGTCTCTTGCTGGATTTTTGAGCAACAGTAGGCTCGAAATCACCATCCAAAGGTTCTAAGACCTTTGTTAACAATATTTTTGATCCAGATCCGAGTATCGCTAATGCAAGTATGTCCATGGTTCTTGGATTTTGAAGATTAATGGTTGTCATGAGAGATGCAAAGAGAGGCCAAAATTGGTTAATCTGCCTGAGATGATTGCTGATGATGTTGAATATTTTTCAAAGCACTTGCTTTACTGCAAATTTTTGGGGATGAGGGTTTCTCTGTAGTTTCTAGAGAATTAGGCTCAGAGGACTTGGGCGTCGGAAGGGGAAATGGATATTATGTTGTTGGCAAATAATTACTTCATGGTTAGATTCAATTGCATGGAGGATCGCAATAGGGTCTTTGAGGGAGGCCCATATTTTCATAACCAGGTGGGGTTGTTCATCAAACTGTGGCATGAGAGATTTAACCCTTCAGAGGAGATTCCAAATAGTGTCCCAGTGTGGGTTCGATCACCTAGATTTGTGGTAGAATGTTGTCGAGAGGATGTGTTGCGAATGTTATCTTTGTTGCTTGGGAAGCCTATTAGATCCTCAACACAAACACTGGGGAGAAAGGTAATGAATTTTGCTCGCATCTGTGTTGAAATTGATCTTAGTAAACCTTTGCCATATGCTATAGATATGTGTGCAGGCTCTTATTCTTGGGTCCAATAGCTTTATTATGAGACTTTACCCTTCCAGTGACACCTTTGTCATGAGTATGGTCATTTGTAGTGGAAGTGCCCTAGGTCTAAACTGACAGTGCATCAGCCTCAATAGCTCTCCCATAACCTTGATGGGGATGATAACAGAAAATCCTCCTTATCTAATGAGGTTGTTGGTACAGATGGTTTCATCCCAGCTAGGACAATAAACAAGAACCGGGGTCAAAAGAGGTCTTTGCAGGAGAGACAGGAGGAGGATACTTTTACATATTTGAAGCTTTGGATGATCTTGACCAGAAAGAGGTGAATCCAAGAATGCTTCTTTTGGCTCAAAGTGTGGTGGGATTGGTTCTTGATAGTGTGAACTTGGTTACTTCTCAGGCCCAACAGGAGGTTGGGAATCAACTTATGGATATAGATCAACAGCTAGTGGCTCAGGAGGGACCCATCTCTAGTAATGAAGAGAAGATGATTGTTGGGGAAGTTTCTCTTGTAGCACAAAAATTGGGCTCTACTGGGATTAAAAGTAATAGGATCTCTTCCCATCTTGGCCTTTTTTAGAAGGACATCAAAAAAGGACCCGCGAAGAAGATATCGAAGGCTGGTAGAAAGAAGGACTTAGATAAGATCAAATTGATGGGGAAGAATTTGGTTGAGTCAGGGTCAGTAAAGACTCTAGATTCTCATTTTTTTAATCCCCCAAAATGATTGTTCTATCATCGAATGTTAGGGGCTTGAACAATGGCCCTAGACAAAAATTTGTTCGAGAGTTGATAAGGAGTCATTCTCCTAATGTTATTTTCTTGCAGGAAACTAAATTATCTGTGGAGAGTATGTTTGGTTTGGTGCCAAATTTGTGGGGGAGAGGGAAATGCCCGTGTATTGGGGCATATGGCTCCTCTGGAGGTGTGACTTGCCTTTGGAATCCCCTAAGGATTCGACCTATATGGTGGGTTTCTTCCAAATCATCCTTATCTGGGATTGCTTCTAATCTTGAGACTAGGGAGTACATCTTTCTTACTAATATTTATGCCCACACTGATCTTCATGGTAATCATAAGTTGTGGTCTCATATTACCTTTATGCATAGGTTAGTTCCTTTCCATCTATGGATTATGGTAGGTGATTTCAATGCTATCTTAGAGTTGTGCGAGAAGAAGGGTGGTGTTAAGCGATTGGAGCCTTCTTCCATCCTTCTTCAGGATAGTATATCAGATCTGAATCTTGTTGACATCAAGCTCAGTAATGGTTTATTCACTTGGAACAACTAGAGGATAGGGGAGGATTGGATTGTGGAGAGAATAGATTGCTTCCTGGTTTTTGGTTTTTGGGTTGGTGGGGGGTGGTCCACATGCTCTGAGATCCTAGATTGGAGAGAATCGGACCACTGGCCCATTAAATTAGTGTCTTCTTCTTCTCGATTGGTCTGTGCTCCTTCATTCAAATTCTAGCTTATTTGGCTGCGTGACTCTTGTTTGTAGGAACTTGTTGTAGAGTGGTGGACAAAAGGGAGGCCAGCCTATGGCATTGCTATGTACACTTTTGCTAAACAACTGTAATTTGTTAAGTTTCAACTTAAATGGTGGAATCGTCAGAGCTTTGGTAATATTTTTCATGCTAAGGTTGTTGCTCAACTTGAGTTGGATGGCATTACAAGAGAGATAAGAGAGAATGGATTGTTTGATGCCTTGCTTAGGAAGGAAGACCAAGCAGTTAAGGATCTAGAGGAGTGGGAGCTTAGGGAGGAGATATACTAGAAACAGAGAGATCAAATTGATTGGCTTCAAGAAGGAGAAAATAATATTGAATTCTTCTTCAATTCAGTGAAAGAAAGAAGACATGGTAATTCCATCCCTAATCTTGTTAATGATAAAGGTGAGCAGTGTTTTTCTTTGCAAGATATTTCTAGGGAGTCTATGCAATACTTTCAACCCTTATTCAGGGAGGACTCTCAGGGGGAGTTTGAAGAGGAAGCTCAAGTTCTAGTTTGTATTCCTTCTCTAGTTACTCAGGAGATGAATTAACATCTTATGGGACCTATTTTGTTGGATGAACTTGAGAGGATTGTTTTTCATATGAAGAAGGGGAGGGCTCCAGGACCGGATGGATTTCTAATTGAATTCTATCAATAATTTTGGGATATTATCAGATTGGATTTATTAGAGGTGGTCCAAGAGTCCCAGAGGAATAAACAGATGCTTCGGGCATTGAATGTGACTTTCATTATCTCATCCCCAAGTGTGATGGGGCTGATTGATTAAGTCAATTATGCCCTATATCTCTCTGTAATGTGATTTACAAGATAATCTCTAAGCTTATAGTAGAAAGGTTGAAGAAATGGCTTGGGGGTCTCATTTTTGAGGAACAAAGTGGTTTTGTTGAGGGTTGTCAAATTTTGGATGGAGTGGTCATTGCTACTGAGACCATTCACTCTATGGCTACTTCTAAACAAAAAGCTATGTTTATCAAGCTGGACATGGCAAAGGCTTATGATAGGGTCTGATGGTCCTTCCTTCAGAAGATCCTTAGGGCCTTTGGTTTTGTTGTTGAATGGATCCTGATGAGCTAAACTAATAGCTCTTTTATTTCTATGACTGATAAGTTTTTCCTATGTTTTAAGTTGCATATTGGGACAGTGTTTAAGTCATGTGATGTATCAAAGTTTTGATTATGTGCATTTTTTAATGATAGCCAAACCCGTTGAACCTTGTATTGTTCTGACTTAATATTCCTATAGCTATGCAGATTATTATGGTAATATCATGCGTGGATGTATAAATGTTGTGATTATATACATATATGCTTGTATGTTCTAACCTTTAATGCAGAAGTAAAGAAGTTGTTGCAGAAGCAATTGTGTTAAGCCAAATGGAGAATCACGCCATGCAAAAGGTGAAACCAGTAGGACCCCTTATGAACTATGGTTTGGACATACACCTATTGTTAAATATTTCATAATTTTTGGAAGTAAATGCTATATCAAAAGAGACGATTCAATTGGAAAGTTTGATCCTAGATGTGATGAAGGGACATTTCTTGGTTATTTAATTCAAAGCAAAGCATATAGATGTTATAACAAAAGATTACAGAAAATTGTTGAGAGTGCTAATGTGAAAGTAGATGAACAATACATAAATCATTCTATATCATATGGCAGGGAACCGACAGCGAAAATGATCATAACTGAATTGGAAATGCCTCAACCGGTACAGGAAGCTGAAACAGTTACACCGACACAATCAGAAAATTCAAATGTGACTGATGATCAAAGCAGTGAACTTGAAGTTCAAAAGACACTGAGGTATGTAAGATTAAATTATTTTGAAGATCAAATTATTGGAGATAGAAACAAGGGAGTTATGACAAGAAGAAAACTCGCAAATGAAGAGGTATGTCTTATTTCTCAAGTTGAACCGGCAACTGTTATTGAAGCTTGTAAGGATAAACATTGGTAAAAGGCTATGGAAGATGAATTAGATCAAATAGAAAAGAATTAAACTTGGTCTTTAGTTCCCCAACCTAAAAATAAGAATGTTATTGGAACTAAATGGGTTTTTAGGAATGATCTGAATGAGGATGGTCAAGTTATAAAAAACAAGGCTAGATTGGTTTGTAAAGGATATTATCAAATGGAAGGAATTGATTGCACCTGTAGCTAGAATTGAAGTTGTTAGACTATTTCTTGCCTATGCAGCTTATAAGAACTATAAGATTTATCAAATGGATGTCAAATGTGCATTTCTGAATGGTGAGCTTGAGGAAGAATTTTACATTGAGCAACCTAATGGATTTTTATTGACAAATGATAAAGATGTGGTTTGCATATTGAAGAAAGTTTTATATGGTTTGAAACAGGCTCCTAGAGCTTGGTATGCAAGGTTGGATAAATATCTTTTTAAGCTTGGTTTTACTAAAGGTAGTGTTGATAGTAATCTATATTATAAGATCACTAGTAATGATATTCTGATTATTGAAGTTTTTGTTTATGATATCATTTTTGGAGGAGAAGATAAACTGTGCATGAAATTTGCTAACAACATGAAAAATGAATTTGAAATGTCCATGATTGGTGAGATGAAATTTTTATTAGGTTTGCAGATTACTCAAACTAACAAAGGCATTTTTATCTGTCAAACTAAGTATCTGAGGGAATTGTTGAAAATTTTTGGTATGGAGAATTCCAAACCGGTAAGTACTCCTATGGCTACAAGTGAGAAATTATCTATCAAGGATACTTCTACACCGGTAAATCCGACAAGGTATAAATCTATGATTGGTGGTTTGTTATATCTAATTCAGACTAGACCTGATATTATGAATTGAGTAAGTATTGTTTCAAGCTATCAAAGTAATCCTAAAGAAAATCATGAATGTGCAGTAAAGAGAATATTACAGTAATTGCAAGGAACATCACAATATGGTTTATGGTATTCCAAAAATGATGATTTCACTTTATGTGCATATACTGACTTAGATTGGGCAGGTGATACTGATGACAAGAAGAGACCTTTTGGTGGAGCTTTCTTTCTTGGAAAGAAAAGGGTTTCATGGATAAGCAAAAAATAGTCATGCATTTCTTTATCTACTACAGAAGTTGAGTATGTTGCAACAACAACTAATTGCACTCAACTTTTGTGGATGAAGCAAATGTTGAAGGATATTAGGGTAAATTGTAGTGAACTGGTAGTTATCTATTGTGATAACTCTGCAGCTATTGACATGTCTAAGAATCTGGTATTTCACTCTAAGACTAAGCACATTTCAATAAAGTATAACTTTCTGAAGGACAAGGTAGAAGCAAAGGAAGTCAAATTGGTTTACGAGTCAGTGCAAGAAGCTGAGTCCACCTTTTGGCCAAAAAGTGGCGATGTGAAAAAAATAGCCTTCTTCACTCGCCTAAAAATGCAAAAATCTGTGTTGATTTTTTGCTTGGCCTAGGTGTCAGTACACCTTGGCTTGGTAATTACCTATGCAAATCGGATATCCGATTTTTATTTGTAATTTTAATTTAAAAAATATATTATATATTACATATTATATAATATATAATATATTATTATAATATATAATATATATAATGTAATAACATATTATATAATTATATAATATATTATTATATTATATAATATATATATAATGTAATAATATATTATTATATTATATAATATATATAATGTAATAATATATTATTATATTATATATTATATTATATATATTATATATTATAGAATAATATATTATTATATAATATATTATTATATTATATTATATTATATTATATTATATTATATTATATTATATTATATTATATTATAATATAATATTATATTAAATTATATTATATTATATATATTATATAATATATAATATAATATAATACAATATTATATTATATTATATTATATATTATATAATATATAATTATATTTAATAATATAATACAATACGTATTATATAATTATATAATATATTATATATTATATATGTTATTTTAAAATAATTTAAGTATAAAAATCGGATATCCGATCTGATTTTATTGGATATCCAATTTTCTGAGACAAATATATTTCGACAGTGACAACTCGTGAGTCATTTTTAACTCATGGGCTACGCAATTTTATCAAAATCTGATATCCGGTGCACCCAATATCCGGTGTTTTGGTTAAAAATTGCTAAAAAATAGATTGAAAGGTAAGAATTTTATCATTTTCAATCATTTTCATTCCTTTTTTGTATTTTTTGTTAATGTTTATTTGATTTTTCATTGAAAATATGGTTTTTTTCATGAAAACTAGGGTTTTTTAAATCAAATACCTAATTGTTTAAATTTGTTAACTAAATTTAATTGTTTACATTCAATTAGGTTAAAAATGGGGGATAACAATGAAAACACTGACCAACCAAAATTGCAACAACCAAACCCTCATTTGCCAAACCCCCCCTCAATTCAGGATTTGATTGCACAAAATTTGAATGAATTGAGGGGGATTGTAGAAGTATATCATAGGATCCCTCATCTAAACCCAATGTTTGATCCTCTCACATCGATCATAAAGAGTATGGAAACCATGACTGAGGAGCACAATGTTGCCCTTTTGTGGCAAGATTCTATGAGGCAAAAATATGCAGATGGCTTGTCGTATAAGGATATCAAGGATCTTGAGATATCCAAAGCTGCTATCGCCTCATTGTTTGTCAATCCCTGCACTAGTCAACCCGTAGATCCCCCAAAAAAAAACTTTCTATTAAATGGTGCACAAATGATGCTATTGTGAAATTTTTTTGGGATCGTTGGTGGATGGTTTTCGACAAACCACCCAACAACAATCTTGATATCCCCTTCTATTTCATAAAAAAATTGTATGCTGAGTTTGTCCAGAGCCCATATGTCCCCCCTCCTCCTATTGATCCCCCACCTGCAGTGCAACATCCTGATATCATTTGTGAGGCGGCTTCACGGATCATATCGACTATTCACTCTTTGAGTACCCTTTTGGTTTCTTGGGTTGGGTCAGTAGCTTAGCCTACTCTTGATGGTAGTGGTGCATCCGGTGGCATTGACACGTCATCCTCAACTCCACACATATGCATGCGCCATAGTTGTGTCATGTGTTGGCACGTATGCTTGGGTCCAGTTGGACAGGTCGTTGATCCTCCTGTGGATAGTCCAGATTATGAGGTGTATGAGATGCATGATGCACTAGATATTATTACACAGACTGGAGGATACCCTGGGGAGTCCTCACATGCTAGAGGTGAGGAGGCACCGTCATCATACATCGATTATGTATTGGTAAGATTTGTATTTTCACAGTTCATGTTATATTTTAATAAAATATTTATAATCTAGATAATATTAAGTACTAATTTTTATTTACATGGTCTATTTAATAGTTGATGACCGAGGAGTAGTTGAGACAGATTCAGGAGGGCACCTTATCGGCCATTTCATTTGGTCTTGATAGTTTGACGGTACATATATTATTGCACCTAGTCGTTTGTATTTTGTTGTACATACATGCTCATCATTTCTATTGGTATTAATTAGATTATGTAGTAACTTGCATGTATATCTTATTTTACTCTTGTAGGGCACAAGCAGCATGAGTGCGAGGCAGTGTGATTTAGGATCTGGTAGTGCAGTTGGAGACAAGGGAAAGGTAATTGAATGCAAATATGATTGTGTAGGGCGAATATATTGTCACCAGCGTATTAATAGCAAAATATATAATTCACACAACACTATGCTAAGAAATTAATCTCTCCTCTCATCAAGGGGAGGTTCCCTGTGAAATTTCTCCCCTAATTAATAAGAAATTAAATTCATGGGTTGGTTTTGGGCATATAACTCTCTTTTTTCAGAGTTTATGTATTCTCCCTTCACCTAGTTACAATTTCTCTACCTCTTCAGATACTTAAAGAAAAGAACTACTAATCTAACAAACTACACCAAGAGTTACTATTAAGTAGCACAAAGTCTCCTTTAAGGTAACACTAATTCACACTTATTGTTTCAAATTAAACAATTAGAAACTCAACTTAAAGCCCAAAGTCTTCAAGTATAGATTTCTAATCCATTAAACTACAAATAACCGCAACAATACAAAGCTTACCACAAGTTACTTAATTTATCAGCAGATTTCTCAAGTATACTAAGAGCACAAAGTCTATTAGCAAGATTTGAGAGTTCTCTAACCATGTAGCAATAGCTTGAAGATCAAAGAAGTAAATATAATATATATTCAATGGACATAGGAACATTAAATATTATAAACAATTTTCTTGATACAACGCAAAGTTTGCAATCAACAAAACTGTTTTCTTTATTTATTTGATAGAATTCTCACCACAAAGCCCAAAGTCTTAATTGAAATAAAAATTCAGCAGAGTTTTGCTAAGCATGAAAAAGATAAAATATTTACAAAAAGGACCTCCTTATATAGGAAAAGAAATTGAGAAAAAGGTGGGCACAGTTGACTTATTCAACTGCACAGTCCCATTTTACTACAACTACTACATAAAGAAAACATGCAGCTACATAAAAATTGACAACATCTATTGGTGCAGCTGCATGAAGAAAGGGTGCCAAGAGGGGGTACTTCATTCTTGATTCTCTTCTTCATTGGATTTCTGGAAACCTTCAAATTTGGCAAGGATGGCTTTGATCTCTGCTTCGTTGGGCATCAAGGTAGAACTTGTGATGATTTAGATGCGGGACATTGCATCTTGAATCTTCACATGTTTCTTCTTAACATCCTTTAGCATGGATGCGAGGACTTTAAAGCTAACCTGAATTTCTAATAGTTTATCAAATGTATCAAGAGAGAAATCTTGTCCTGTGCATTGATCCATCAAGGAAAGGAATTCCTGCGTGACAACTTCAACAGTGATGAGATTGTGATCGCCATCATATAAATAGCAAGGGAGATCACCAACTTTGGCAAAGATAAGGTCAACCTCGTCATCACCTTCTTTCTTCTCTCGGTCTAGCTCTGCAATCATTAACTTCATTGTCTCTTGCTTATGAGACAATAAAGACAAGATCTGAATCTACTTCTCCCTTGTGGGAATTACCTTATTCTCAACCAGGACATCTATCCTGAAGTCCTCCATTTTTCTCCACAAGGTAGTACTTTTCACAACTTCCTCGATCTCCTGTGATAAAGAGGTTTTGAGTCTTTGCATCCGATTCTAGACTACTTCATAGTCAGACAATAGTTCCACTCTTGAGCTCAGAAGACGAGAGCCTTCTGACCTTAGCCTTGAAATCCACTCATCCATCACTCGACCTTTAGCTCCCACTTGTTCAATCTTCTTGAGAGCCTTGATATCTATTGAGGATCCTATAGGCTCTATCTCTTGAGAAGATTGTGTGACTTTTAGAAGAACATTGGTCAGTTGTTCACACTTTTGCTTCAAGATATTTTTCTCATCCCTCTCCTGATCCAATCTTCTTAATAAAGAATTAAGGGTTGTCTGAGAATCTAATTTCACACTCTCATATGTTTCCACCCCGAGCTCTATGACATGCATGGTATAATCTTTAGATTGTATGTTGCCTTTGTCCTTTTCTAACGATGGCAACATAACTTCAACATATTTTCTCTTGGAAGCAGGGTCTTCTACCACCCGAGATACTGTCTTTGGCTTTTTCATTCCCTTAGGTTTTGGAGGAACTAAAAGTTCAAAGTCAAACTCATCTGGAGATATCACCTATTTTTTTTCTCCTAGAGGCCACTACTTCCATCCAAGGGGGTAGTTCTGGATTGGTTGATGGAGTAGTAGCTCCTTATTGACATGGAGTTGAAGCTTTGGAAGCAGGTTGACTAGAACTTGGAGTAGATGTGAGTGTTACTGAGGGTGCTGATATTGAGGCATCTAGTGGAACATTTGCTGCTGCTACCTCTTTAGTTATAGATGGAAGAGTTGAGGGTGTCGTGAATGTAACTTCGGCACTTACCAATGGAGGAATTATTGTGGTGGTGGTAGTAGTAATGGGTAAATCTATTGAAACTTGTTCTTCAAGTGTATCTTTCAAGATCTCATTAAAATCCATAATGGTGGATTCAAAAGTAGATGAAGGGATATCATCTAAATTAGAGAAGTTGGTTATTGTAAAAAACTGACCAACGGTCTCTGATTGCGTCATACCCATTCTTAGGTCTCCATCTTCTTGAAAATCTTGATCCTCTTCATCAGAATCAGATTCGACAGAATGGATGACTACTTGTGAATTAGTCGAGGTATCTATTTCAATTGAATGTGGTACTTCTTCTGCCTGTACTTCCTCTTGTTGAGGAATTTCACCTTCTTCAACCTCCTTTCCCTTTCCAGCTTCACTGGCAGGCGGTTGTTCTGGCTCCTTCGCCACTACTGCCTATGATGCGGATGATGATTCACCCTTCTTCAACACTTTAACTGTAAATTTGATTTTGGGTCCTTTACCCTTCGATTGTACGACAGGAGCTGAAGATAGTGCTTGTGAGTCTGCCCTGCTCTTTGTTCTTGTTTCAGCTGTTGTTGTCTTTCCCAATGGGCCATCACTGTTGTCGTCATCTCCTGAACTAGTGGGAAGTTATTTCATCCTAACATTCTTTTTTAGCAACCAAGCATTGGTGTTTGCTAAGATAGGGGAGATCCTCTGTGTAATAGATTTGCTTTCCTTCTTCGACCATTGCACAAGTGGAAGTGGGGAGTCAGCAATCTTCTTCTCATAATAATCAAGGTCCACTATGTCATTTGTATCTTCCATGGTCATTGGGATCTTAGCTAGATCCAAATTTTCAATTTGTTCCAGAGTAAGGCGGCTAAAATCCATCCTTCTCATATCCTCCTCATTCTGACAATCTACCCAAACATCCTCAAACCTATAAACATGAGTGTAAGTCCTTTTGAGTTTGTTCTTTATACCCCGAAAATCAAAATCAGTTCGGGCCTTGAATCTTCTCATGGTATTCCACTATATTTTGTCCTCCATATTTTTGGCCTTGGGATTGGTTAGCACTGAATACTTGCCAATTGACTCTGGGAATTTCAGCCCAGTCTTATGTGCTTGTGATTGTTTCTCATGCACACTAATCAATTATCTGCATAGCTCCATAAGGATGATTTTGTCTGAAGGGAACCTTGGAAGAATGAAGGGCTCACCTAAGAAACATCCAATTTGGATATAGGTGAATGTGGGAAACTGTAGAAATACACACCCAAAATGAGACACCCTGTTGTAAGCGGCCTCTGATATTCTTCTCTTCTGCAGGCCTTTATAAAAAATGCACTTCCATATAGAAAAGAAGGCGTCATTAACCCTTCTGTAATGATTACCTTGATTCTTGATTGTTAGATGGTCATAGTAATCCCAAACGGACACCACTCTTCTGTCACCCTTGGTAGACAAGCCTGGATATTGCCTCATTGAAGAAGTTGTGTAAACCAGGTACGAGGTCATGTAAAAATTCAGTGTTACCTTGACCTCCTTCAATTGAGCACAAAGCGCATCACTGATCTGCTCTCCCCAATCGATTCTTGCAGCTCCCTTTCTGATTATATTTATATAATAAGACATCCAGCTTTGAAAATAATGAGTCTTTTAATCCTCACTCTGGATAACATGGTAACCATGTCATTATATTCCTCATTAAAATCACTCTTGTGAAAGGACTTAGGCCATCGTGAGATGAGGGAACTTCTTTCAATAGAGAGATAAACAATATTGATCACCTTTTCACATTTATCCTCATGTTTCTCATAGTACTTTTGAGCACTCTCTTGAGAAATATTAGCTACTTCTTCAACTAGTGAACCTTTGAAGATACTAGTGAAGAATACATTGTCTAGGATCATGATGACATTCTGATCATCATCTTTTACTTGCCTTGTGCTTGGATCAAAGTGATCAGCTACTGCCAGTACAAATTCAGGATCATAAGCCACAACTGGGAAATATGCATACTTATGCAACTCAGATTTGATTAAACTAGTTAGATGTGCAGGAGCCCTTTGAACCCGGTCAACAAATTCTTGCATATCAACATGCCCAATTTCGGTGTCCCTAATCTCCTTAATATTTGAGTCCACTGAACTCTCTGGGTATAGATGTCTTGATGAAGACTCAGGCTTGTTGTGAGAGAGCTTTGACATTCGTGCATAATGACTGCATTCAATACTAATGATTAGCTATTCATCATTATCAAAATCAATTTTTCTCAAATGGATCGAAAAACGGGACTCAGAACAGGCTTAGGAGTAAAACTACCAAAAATAGTAGGTCTGGGGAAAAAGTCCGACCTGCTCTTTTGAGAACAAAAATTGCACATCGGACTTTAAAGTCCAAAGTGCAATTAAAAATAAACTTGATCATCACATCGGACTTTAAAGTCCAATGTGCAATTTGGGATGAGTAATCAACACATCAGACTTTAAAGTCCGATATGTTAATCCAGGGAAAAATGTTAACACATCAGACTTTAAAGTCCGATGTGTTGGGGAAAAACTTCAAACAAGCACATTGGACTTTAACATCTGATGTGCAATCTAGAAAAGATTAAAGGCACATCGGACTTTAAAGTCTGATGTGCTTACAAAGGGGAAGGACAATTGGTCGACATGTCGGGTTTTAAAACCCGACATGTTGACCTACTCCCCTCTACATATTGAATTTTAAAGTCCAATATGTGAAGGTTAAGATCCCGCATATCAGACTTTAAAATCCAATATGCAGAGAGACTATTCTTCAGTTGCACACCAGACTTTAAAGTCCGGTATGCAGCTTTAGAAGGGGGCTTCGGAGGGCAATCGGGTTTTGAAATCCGATTGTTCTCTAAAGCAAGGGAGACAATCGAACTACAAAATCTGATTGCCTTCTGAAGGAGAACCAAAAAAGAAAAAAGAAAAAGAAAAAAGAAAACAAACAAGATGCAAACCTAAAAAAGACATAAAATAAAACCCTACCTCTTCCGCTATGATGATCGAAAAATCCGACAATGGAGCGATCTAACCAAGTCAAGGCGAGCAAAATCCGAGGAGGGCACGCAAAGGAGACGAAAGAAAAAAACGATAATGCAAAAATTAACAAAATAAACCAAAAATAATCTTTAAATAATAAACCCTAATTAACAATAAATGCAAATTAATACAACTCGCAGTTGCATGTTGGGCTTTAAAGTCCGACATGCAAGCCAGGGACACTTGCATGTCGGACTTTAAAGTTCGACATGCAACTTATGGACAAATCACCTGCAGTTCAGACTTTAAAGTCCGAACTACAAGTAAAAGTGCAAACTTAAGGAACAAGGAAAACAATAAAAATGGAAAGCAAAGAACGAAATGAACTAACCGACCAAGTCAATTAAGCTCTCTCGGAGACCATAAGGTATGAAACAGACCAGTTTTGTAGGGTCGCCTCACAATTTTGGCCATGCTGAAATTAGGGACAACAACTAGCTCTGACTAGGGAACAAGATGCACCACTTGAAGCTTGTAGAATCTAGAAGTCTGAGTGCCTATATCCATTGGGCTATAGAGTCAGGCAACAAAAAGACTGAAAAGAAAAGACTATACATATTTTACAAAAAGTACAACTTCCTTTACATCGCTCTCTATTGAGTAAGGAGCTTCAAATGTTCTCTGCTATGAGGTAGCGAGAATGGGGTACCATCTGCATATGAAAGTAAGTAGCTATGCTTGCCACATACTTCATGAATAGTGAAGGGACCTCTCCATAAAGAATCAAACTTTCCATGCAAACCCTTTGGTTCCCTCCTCTTGTCCCATAACAAGACTTGATCACCAATTGAGAAGTCACGGGAAGTTGTTTTCCTATCAAACAACGCCTTCACTTGGCTTTGGTGTGTAGCAATCCTATCTACCACTTCAGCCCTTGTTTCCTCTAGCTGAGAAAGAAACATGATCCGCTTATCTAGTGAATCTTGATATGTTTCGTCTTCAATGGCCTTGGCAAGCTTTAATGTTGGAAGTTCCAAAGTGATCAGAATCTCGGCATTCAACCCATACAAAAGTTGAAAAGGTGACATGCCGATTTCTCTTTTTGGAGTTATACGATCCGCCCATAGCGCATCATAAAGAGCTTTATGCCAAGTCCATTGTTTCTCATCAACAAGTTTCCTCATAATAGTAACCAAATTCTTGTTGCTTGACTCAGCCTGACCATTTCCTTGCAGATAATAGTCAGATGAGTGTGAAAGAGTAATACCATGATCAAAGAAAAAGTCAATTATCTCATAAGATGAAAAACATGAAGCATTATCAGCTACAATCTTATGAGGAACACCAAACCTTGAGATGATGTTCTCCTTTAGAAATTGACAAACCACCGCCGAGGTAGATTGCTTAGTTGGAATTTCCTCCACCCACTTGGTGAAGTAATTCATTACTGTGAGGATATATATGTGACCTGCACTTGATGTTGGATTGACGGGTCTAATAAAGTCCAACCCCCACTGTTGGAAAGGCTCTTCAATTATTACTAGCTTTAGTGGGAGTGCAGATAATTTAGGCTTACCAACAAATTGCTGACATTGCTCACACTTGCGAACCCAACTGTATGTATATTTAAACAATGTTGGCCAGTAATACCTAGCATGCAAGATCTTGTGTGTAGTAACAAGGGCATAAAAATGTCCTCCACAAGCAAGATCATGAAAAGCTTCAAGTAATATTACTTGTTGTTGTTTGTCCACACAGCACAGGAAATTGTCGTCCAGACCCTTCTTGTACAAACCATTGTCCCATAGGACAAAATTCATTGCCTTAAGCTTTAAGTTTCACTTTTTTTCCTTGATAGGTGTGTAGGACAATCTCTATATGTTAAGAGATAAGCCAGGTCAGAATACCACTCATCAGTAGTGCTAACAAATAGAACATGAGGAAGACCTTGATTAATACCTTCATTTTCAAGCACCACTTCATCTATTGATTTGTTGTCAGCTATTAACTGACAAAGACCTTTTCCACGAACCAATTTAGTGGGCTTGATTTCCATATCATATTATTGAATCTTGGCAACCCAGTTGCCCCTTTTAGTACCAGACTCTTGTAGTGTCAGAATTGACTTAACAACAACATCAGGAACAAGAGCAATGACATGCGAATTCATAATGTAAAATCTGAAATGTTTAACCGCTTTTACCACGGAAAAAGTGTGCTTCTCCATTTCTGAGTATTTCAACTCATGAGCCTTCAGCAGATAACTCATGAATGCGATAGGTGATTCCACACCTTCATTATTTCTCTGCATTAGTATAGCCGAACAAGTATGATTTGATGCATAGCTATACATAATGAACTCTTTGACATAATTTAGGCATACTAAGACTGGAGCATTTGCCATGGCTTCTTTGATCTGATGGAAAGCTTTCTTTCCTTCAGGAGTCCATTTGAAGAGAGAATTACCTTTCATCATATTAACTATATGACGAGTTTGTTCGGCGAAGTCTGGAATGAATCTTCGTAGGAAATTAACTTTTCCAAAGAAAGAATGAACAACAGTCTTACTTGTTGGCAAGGAAAGGTCATAGATAGCTTTTACCCTTTCTGCATCAATTTTTATACCTTCCTTCAAAACAATATGCCCAAGCAATTTACCTTCAGTGACCCCAAAAACAAATTTCTTGGGATTGAGGGAAATTCCATGCTGACAACATTTCTCTAAGACTTGTTGTAGATGGGAAAAATGATCTTGATGTTCCATAGAATAAACTATCAAATCATCTAGATAGACCACAATGAACTTACCAAGAAAAATTTGGAAGGCCAAGTCCATTGCACGTTGGAAAGTTGCTCCCACATTTATTAATCCAAAAGTCATCATGCGATATGCAAAGGTACCCCAAGGCATAGTAAATGCGGTCTTATGTTGATCTTGCTCCAACACTTCTACCTGATTATAACCTGAAAATCCATCCAACATGGACATCATCTCTGCTCCAGTAACAGCTTGTAGGACATGGTCCATGACAGGTAGAGGATAATTATCCTTCAAGGATGCCTGATTCAAGTTTCGGAAATCTACACATATCCAAATTTTGCCATTCTTCTTATGTATAGGTACAATGTTAGCTATCCAAGAATAATGGTGGATGGGGAAGATTATCTTTGCTTTCAACATCTTTTGTACTTCAGCAAAGATAGTATCAGAAATATTTGGGTCGTATTGCCTTTGCTTCTGATGGAAAGGCGTAATACCTGGTTTCAAAGGAATGTCATGGCGGAGCTCTTCGAGACAAAAATACTTTAGATCTTCATAGGAGTATGCCAAGATGTCAAAATACTGCTACAATAATGCAACAAATTTCTATCTTTCTCCTTGTGAACAACACTTTCCAATGTTGATCATTTTTGGATTGTCCTCAGTCCCAATGTTTATTTGTTCATATTCCATTGACCTTGTAGTTGATCTTTGTTGCTTCTTAACATAGCGATCATGCTTGTCAAAAAGCTTTTCTAGCGAAACTATACCCTTGGGGATCTTGTTTCCTTTCAATTGCATAAATTTTTCTCCCATTTCTTTGTCAACACTTTCAATTGCATCCTTTGAAGGGCAGTGACTACCTTCAAAGTACATATCATCAAAATTGTCAGAAGTTTGCAAAAAAATTATTACATGATGATCATCATTAAACACCTGCCAATGATCAGAGTTGTCAGGAACTCTTGGCCAGAAAACTAACTCAACAACATAAGTTGATCCTGAAAAATCTTTATGAGGAACCAAAGAAGTTGTTGATACTGCTAATGAGTCAGCCCTATCGTTGAATTCGCAGGAAACTACAGATATACCAAAAGCATCAAACATTTCTATTAGATCCCAGACAAGATTGCGGTAATGTCGCAGTCTTTCACTCCTTGTTTGATATATATTCCTGACCTGACAGACTATTAACTCGACATCTCCTTGAGCATGCAAGTTCTTGATTCCCTTCTTCCGAGCAACAATCATTCCCAAAAGGAGTGACTCGTACTCAGCAGTGTTATTTGTGTTATCGAACTGCAATTTGAAGGAGAAAAGGAAAAAATTACCCTCAGGAGAAACCAAAACAATACTGGCTCCTGATTCGGTAGAAGAATAGCTAACATCAAACTCTAGTGTCTAAATATCATCTGGACTACCAATGCTGACAGTATCAAAGTTGAGAATTTCTTGTTGTGAAGTTGAAAGTCTTTCTGATTCCATAACACTACATTCAAAACTACTTTCACAATCAACTAGGAAATTATTGAGTGGAATGTCACCTTCACTCTCAGGAGTCGCCTTTAAACCATCATCAACATGCATGAAATAATTACCCATTCCTGATGATTCAAAAAGAATCTAGGCCCACTGATCATCAGACTTGACAATGGTATATTTTGATTCTTTTTCTGAAAGTAACCTTTGGACAACTCCTTTAACAAGGATATGAGCCTCAGTCATATCCATGTTTAACTCACCCCCAACATCTCTACAGAAATTTCTTCCCAATAATATCCCATAGAAAGTCGGTACATTGGCTACCAGTACTGTCATTTTGATTTTCTTTTCTGGGAATGAAGCAAAAGCAAATTGTGCATCCTTGATTTGACCAATCAAGGGAGCTTGTTTATTATCCATGGAGACAAACCTTCCAAATGTTTTGGTCAAAGTCAAACCAAGGGCATTGGCAACTTTTGACGGCATAGCATTATCAGATGCCCCAGAATCAATTACATAGTTACTAAGCTTATAACCATTAATTAACAAAGAGATGTAAAATGGTTCTATCTTCTCGATAGGAGAAGGGGAAGTTACTAGGTTGTTTTGAAGTGAGTTTGACTTTGGAAGATTACTAGGGGTAGAATCTTTTTCTTTAACAAATTTGACCAAACGGTCAAATTGATCTGGGTTAGATCTCAAAAATTCAACTTCAGACATTTGTATTTTGGTTTTCTTTGCATGATCTAAAATATCAAATGATTGGAAGGAACTCATTACCAAAGATGGATTTGGATTCTCATTTTGAGAATTTAAAATATCTAGTACACTAGTCTTTGATGCATGTGTAGAAGAATTGATAGGTGTAGAAAAACTCACTTACATTTTTATCCTTCACAGTGTCCATTGAGATAGTATTGTCCTTTGCAAGATTTGGTATGGGAGTCCCACGGTTCGCAGTAGAAATCGGCAAACATTGAGAGTCCTTTATTTGAGTAGAATCATCACTCTTCGCAATGATAGGTGGCTGAGTTGCCTATGCTTACGAATGGGCAAAGACTTCTCCATCATGTGTGTCTAGTGTATCTTCTTCTTGATATTGCATAAATCTGATATTAGAGTCACCAGCCAACTCTGCATCACCTTCTTGATGCGAATTAGCATCTTCTTCACCAAAAGGAGGAAGATCATTCTGTTCAGCTTCATAATATCCAGTAGCTGAACTTTGGGGTGGTGCTTCCAATGCAAGCCTCTCTGGAGCAGGAGGTAATTTATTTTGATTACACATGGCGTAATTGGAAGCATTGTTTGGGTAAGTCCTTCTTGGAACATCATGATAAGAAGTATTACCTTGTGAGGAAATTTGCTTCTTAAGCGCCAGCAACTCATTTGCTAGCTTCTGTATCATAGGATCAACAGAACTAGTTGAAGAGAGAGATGCATCGACATCCTGATTACTCCTAACCTTGTTAGGATCTCTCTTTATCTTACCCGCAAGGATAAGATCATCTTCAACTGATATAGCCATTTGTTGAGCTGCAGCCAAGTCTGTAGGATTGTTCCTTTGGAAAAGGAAACTCACCTCTGGCAATTGGGCGTTGATGAAAAAGCATTTCAAGTTTCCTGCAGTGGGTCTTGAAGCAACTGGAATACGATTATGTGGCTTGTCAAATTTTTCTACAAACTCACGCATGGGTTCTTAAGGCTCTTTCTTCAACTGAGTTAATTGTGCCTCAAACAACGTTCTAAGAGTTGCCAAATTTGTGATACAAGCATTGGTAAGATGATAGAACCAATTGACAACAGCTCCATGCAAAGTCTCTATGAATAATCTCACTGAAACATCTTCGTGTTCAACACCTAGGACTCCACATGCGATGTAGAAGGAAGCAATGTGTTCGTCCAGGTGCTGAGAACCATACCCAAAAAAATTGGGTAAATTTTTCTGCTTACCTTTGGGTAGTTCATGCAAAGGTGCAGTCAAGTTCAGAGGACCAAAAGAAGTGCCCCAGGGGCCAGCAACGGCCATCCATAATGGACTATAGGGTGGCATTAAAAAATGATTTGCTAGTGGAACAACTGAAACTTGCAAACTTCACGCCTCACTTGGTATGTAAGATCACCGTGAAGATGGAGGAAAACTTCGTGTCCGCTGCAAAGGAGAAAGCGTTCTTGGAGGTGTCACAAAGGGAAAATTAAACTGCTGCAATAACTCAAATGTAGGATCAAATTTATGACAAGATTTCTCAAGTATGCTAAGAGCACAAAGTCTATTCACAAAATTTGAGAGTTCTCTAACCACGTAGCAATATCTTGAAGATCAAAGAAGTAAATATAATATATTCAATGGACATAGGAACATTAAATAATATAAACAATTTTCTTGATACAATGCAAAGTTTGCAATCAACAAAATTGTTTTCTTTATTTATTTGATAGAATTCTCACCACAAAGCCCAAAGTCTTAATTGGGATAAAAATTCAGTAGAGTTTTGCTAAGCATGAAAACGATAAAATATTTACAAAAAGGTCCTCCTTATATAGGAAAAGAAGTTGAGAAAAAGGTGGGCACAGTTGACTTATTCAACTGCACAGTCCCATTTTACTACAACTACTACAGAAAGACAACATGCAGCAGCATAAAAATTGACAACATCTATTGGTGTAGCTACATGAAGAAAGGGTACCAAGAGGGGGTACTTCATTCTTGATTCTCTTCTTCATTGGATTTCTGGAAACCTTCGAATTTAGCAAGGATGGCTTTGATCTCTGCTTCGTTGGGCATCAAGGTAGAACTTGTGATGATTTGAACGCAGGACATTGAATCTCTAATCTTCACCTGTTTCTTCTTAACATCCTTCAGCATGGATGTGAGGACTTCAAATCTAACCTGAATTTCTAACAGTTTATCAAATGTATCAAGCGATAAATCTTGTCCTGTGCATTCATCCATCAAGGAAAGGAATTCATGCATGACAACTTCAACAGTGACGAGATTCTGAACGCCATCATATAAATAGCAAGGGAGATCACCAACTTTGGAAAAGATAAGGTCAACCTCATCATCACCTTCTTTCTTCTCCCGATCCAGCTCTGCAATCATTAACTTCGTTGTCTCTTTCTTATGAGACAATAAAGACAAGATCTGAATGTACTTCTCCCTTGTGGGAATTACCTTATTCTCAACCAGGACATCTATCCTGAAGTCCTCCATTTTGCTCCACAAGGTAGTACTTTTCACATCTTCCTCAATCTTCTGTGATAAAGAGGTTTTGAGTCTTTGCATCCGACTCTGGACTACTTCATAGTCAGACAATAGTTCCACTATTGAGCTCAGAAGATGAGAGCCTTCTGACCTTAGCCTTGAAATCCACTCATCCATCACTCGGCCTTTAGCTCCCACCTGTTCAATCTTATTGAGAGCCTCGGTATCTATTGAGTATCCTATAGGCTCTATCTCTTGAGAAGATTGTGTGACTTTTAGAAGAACGTTGCTAAGCTATTCACACTTCTGCTTCAAGATATTTTTCTCATCCCTCTCCTGATCCAATCTTCTTAATAAAGAATTAAGGGTTGTCTGAGAATCTAATTTCACACTCTTGTGTGTTTCCACCCCGAGCTCTATGACCTGCATGGTATAATCTTCAGATTGTATGTTGCCTTTGTCCTTGTCTGATGATGGCACCATAACTTCAGCATATTTTCTCTTGGAAGCAGGGTCTACTACCACCCGAGATACTGTCTTTGGCTTTTTCATTCCCTTAGGTTTTGGAGGAACTAAAAGTTCAAAGTCAAACTCATCTGGAGATATCACCTATTTTTTTCTCTTAGGGGCCACTACTTCCATCCAAGGGGGTAGTTCTGGATTAGCTGATGGAGTAGTCGCTCCTTGCAGACTTGGAGTTGAAGCTTCAAAAGCAGGTTGACTGGAACTTGGAGCAGTTGTGAGTGTTACTAAGGGTGCTGATATTGAGGCATCTAGTGGAATATTTGTTGCTGCTACCTCTTTAGTTACAGATGGAAGAGTTGAGGGTGTCGTGAATGTAACTTCGACACTTACTAGTGGAAGAATTATTGTGGTGGTGGTAGTAGTAATGGGTAAATCTATTGAAACTTGTTCTGCAAGTGCATCTTGCAAGGTCTCATTAAAATCCATCATGCTGGATTCAAAAGTAGATGAAGGGATATCATTTAAATTAGAGAAGTTAGTTATTGTAAAAAACTAACCAGCGGTCTTTGATTGCCACATACCCATACTTAGGTCTCCATCTTCTTGAAAGTCTTGATCCTCTTCATCAGAATCAGATTTGATAGAATGGATGACTACTTGTGAAGCACTCGAGGTATCTATTTCAATTGAATGTGGTACTTCTTCTGCCTATACTTCCTCTTGTTGAGGAATTTCACCTTCTTTGACCTCCTTTCCCTTTCCAGCTTCATTGGCAGGTGGTTGTTTTGGCTCCTTCGCCACTGCTTCCTGTGATGTGGATGATGATTCACCCTTCTTCGACCCTTTAACTATAAAATTGATTTTGGGTCCTTTAACCTTCGATTGTACCACAGGAGCTAAGGATAGTGCTTGTGAGTCTGCCCTGCTCTTTGTTCTTGTTTCAGCTGTTGTTGTCTTGCCTAATGGGCTATCATTGTTGTCGTCATCTCCTAAACTAGTGGGAAGTTGTTTCATACTAAGATTCTTTTTTAGCAACCAAGCATTGATGTTTGCTAAGATAGGAGAGATGCTCTGTGTAATAGATTTGCTTTCCTTCTTCGACCATTGCATAAGCGGAAGTCGGAAGTCAGCAATCTTCTTCTCATAATAAACAAGGTCCACTATGTCATATGTATCTTCCATGGTCATTGGGATCTTAGCTAGATCCAATTTTTCAATTTGTTCCAGAGTAAGGTGGCTGAAATCCATCCTTCTCATATCCTCCTCATTCTGACAATCTGCCCAAACATCCTCAAACCTATAAACATGAGTGTAAGTCCTTTTGAGTTTGTTATTTATACCCCAAAAATCAAAATCGGTTCAGGCCTTGAATCTTCTCATGGTATTCCACTGCATTTCCTCCTCCATATTTTTGGCCTTGGGATTGGTTAGCACTGAATACCTACCAATTGACTCTAGGAATTTCAACCCAGTCTTATGTGCTTGTGATTGTTTCTCATGCACACTAATCAATTGTTTGCACAGCTCCATAAGGATGATTTTGTCTGAAGGGAACCTTGGAAGAAGGAAGGGCTCACCTAAGAAACATCCAATTTAGATATAGGTGAATGTGGGAAACTGTAGAAATACACACCCAAAATGAGACACCCTGTTGTAAGCGGCCTCTAATATTCTTCTCTTCTGCAGGCCTTTATAAAAAATGCACTTTCATATAGAAAAGAAGGTGTCATTAACCCTTTTGTAATGATTACCTTGATTCTTGTTTGTCAGCTGGTCATAGTACTCCCAAATGAGCACCACTCTTCTGTCACCCTTGGTAGACAAGCCTGGATAATGCCTTATTGAAGCAGCTGCATAAACTAGGTACGAGGTCATGTAAAACTTCAATGTTACCTTGACCTCCTTCAATTGAGCACAAAGTGCATCACTGATCTGCTCTCCCCAATCGATTCTTGCGGCTCCCTTTCTGATTATATTTATATAATAAGACATCCAGCTTTGAAAATAATGAGTCTTTTAATCCTCTCACACTGGATAACATGGTAACCATGTCATTATATTCCTGGTTAAAATCACTCTTGTGAAAGGAATTAGGCCATCGTGAGATGAGGGAACTTCTTGCAACAGAGAGATAAATAGTATTGATCACCTTTTTGCATTTATCCTCATGTTTCTCATAGTACTCTTGAGCACTCTCTTGAGAAATATCAGCTACTTCTTCAACTGGTGAACCTTTGAAGATACTATTGAAGAATATACTCTCTAGGGTCATGATGATATTCTGATCATCATCTTTTACTTGCCTTGTGCTTGGATCAAAGTGATTAGCTACTGCCAGTACAAATTCAGGATCATGAGTCGCAACTGGGAAAGATGCTTACTTATGCAGCTCAGATTTGATTAAACTGGTTGGACGTGCAGGAGCCCTTTGAACCCAGTCAAAAAATTCTTGCATGCCTTGATCTCCTTAATATTTGAGTCCACTGAACTCTTTGGGTACAAATTCAAGTACCTGTCGTACTTGTATTTCATCTTTTTTGATGATGCTTTACTTGGAGAAGGTTGTCCTGAGGAAGACACGGGCTTGTTGTGAGAGAGCTTTGACATTTGTGCACAATGACTGCATTCAACATCGATGATTGGCTATTCATCATTATCAAAATCATTTTTTCTCAAACAAATCGAAAAATGGGACTCAAAACAGGCTTAGGAGTAAAACTGCCAAAAACAGTAGGTCGGGGGAAAAAGTCTGACCTGGTCTTTTGAGAACAAAATTGCACATCGAACTTTAAAGTCTGAAGTACAATTAAAATAAAACTTGATCAGCACATCAGATTTCAAAGTCCGATGTGCAATTTGGGATGAGTAATCAACACATCGAACTTTAATGTCCGATATGTTAATCCGGGGAAAAATATTAACACATCAGACTTTAAAGTCGATGTGTTGGGGAAAAACTTCAAACAAGCACATCGGACTTTAAAGTCCGATGTGCTTATAAAGGGGAAGGACAATTGGTCGACATGTCGGGTTTTAAAACTTGACATGCCGACCTACTCCCCTTCGCATATCGGATTTTAAATTCCGATGTGCGAAGGTTAAGATCTTGCATATCGGACTTTAAAATCCGATATGCAGAGAGACTATTCTTCAGCTACACACTGAACTTTAAAGTCTCGTATGCAGCTTTAGAAGGGGGCTTCAGAGGGCAATCGGGTTTTGAAATCCGATTGTCCTCTGAAGCAAGGGAGACAATCGGACTACAAAATCTGATATCCTTCTGAAGGAGAAACAAAAAAGAAAAACAAAAAAGAAAAAAGAAAACAAACAAGATGTAAACCTGAAAAAGAAACCCGAAAAAGATATAAAATAAAACCCTACCTCTTCTGCTATGATGATCAAAAAATCCGACAATGGAGCGATCTGATCGAGTCAAGGCAAGAAAAATCCAAGGAGGGCATGCAGAGGAGACGGAAGAAACAAACGATAATGCAAGAATTAACAAAATAAACCAAAAATAAGCTTTAAATAAGAAACCCTAATTAATAATAAATGCAAATTAATACAACTTGCAGTTGCATGTCGGGCTTTAAAGTCCGACATGCAGGTCGAGGACACTTGCATGTCGGACTTTAAAGTCCGACATGAAACTTATGGACAAATCACCTATAGAACTGCAGACTAAAACAAACTACAATTCAGACTTTAAAGTTCGAACTGCAGGCTAAGGCCACATGCAGTTCGGACTTTAAAGTCTGAACTACAAGCAAGAAAACCACAAATACATACCGGACTTTAAAGTCCATAGTGTATTTGTAACAAAGAACCCTACAGTTTGGACTTTAAAGTCCGAACTGCAAGTAAAACTGCAAAATTAAGGAACAAGGAAAACAATAAAAATGGAAAGCAAAGAATGAAACGAACTAACTGACCAAGTCGATTAAGCTCTCCTGGAGACCATAAGGTACGAAACAGACAAGTTTCGTAGGGTTGGCTCACGATTTTGGCCATACTGAAATCGAGGACAATAGATTGAATGAATAGTTTAAATAACTTATAGTGATTATACATGTCTAGACATAGATTGATAGTTTCATATACTTGTTGTGTATATATACAGAGAATTCTTGGCTTCACATCCTTGATGACTACACCCAGTATACCTGAAGAAGAAGAAGAGATGCCTCGAGTAGATGTGTGTTTATTTTATTTTTTGATTAGTAGATATAATTTGTTGTTATCAGTGACAATTATATGCTAAGTTGTATCAATGTCATGTTTCTAAACATATGTAGGTTGTGTATGAAAATTTTCAAAACATACCTCCTCTACCAAAGACATACATCAAGAGTCCTACAAAGTTGAAGAGAAAACTTGGAGATGAGGTAAACATGAATAGTTCAATTATAGTTCATTTTTATGTTAACTTGTCAAATATGAATTATATAATATAACTAATACTAATCGTGGTTTGTTTTTCCAGTGTAGGATCCTTCAAAGCCAAGCAGTGCGGCGAAGAGGATCGATTTTGATGATCCATCAATAGCTTAGGATGTTATAGATAGTTTTGGGATGCTTACATGTCTAGTTGGCATGTATATTTTGTAAATGGACATACATTCACGTATTTAGACATACATTTTATTTCAGTTGGTGTTTATGACATATTTGTGTATGGACATACATTTGTAATCATTTGACATTTTATATATACAGAAGTTGATATTAGATCATATAAATTGTTGCTCATCTGTGTGTGGTGTTATCATGGAAATATTTAATCTTCATTCCAATAATTAACAATGGTTAATAATGGTTATTTAATGAACAATACAATACAATTCATTTAATGAACAATAAAATTTATGAACAATACAATTCATTTAATCAACAATACAATACAATTCATTTAATGAACAATGCAATACAATTCATTTAATGAACAATACTTGATACAATTCATTATTACCCTATGCATGGTCCTATTTTGCCCCCCACCTCGGTCGAATGCTCGGGGTTTTATTAAGGCAGCAATTTCTCGGTTGGCGAAAAAATCGTCAGCCTCACTCAATCGAATGTTGTCGCGTGGCCAATTTCTCGTTCAGCTCATCGCAATGATGAACCGTCGGCTCTGACATGTCCAGTTAGGCATCATTACCCTATGCATGGTCCTATTTTTCCCCCCCACTCTGTCGAACGCTCAGGATCATACCCTACCAGCGTCGTCCCTTGAGCGCCCTAAGTGCTCAAAGTTGTCAAACTTTGATAGACCCTAACTCGGAATCTGTGGCACCTGCAAACAATCTATTTAAACCTACAGGGCCATGAGAGGGGTCCCTACAAAAGCCTATCTCGGTTTTTCAAGTTACCCTATGGTTTTATTAGGGCAGCAATTTTTTGGGTGGTGAAAAAATCGTCAGTTTCACTCAATCGAATGTTGTCACGTGGCCAAATTCTCATTCAGCTCGTCCTGATGACGGACCGTCGGCTCCGACATGTCCAGTTAGGAATTATTACCCTATGCATGGTCCTATTTTTCCCTGCCACTTGGTCGAACGCTCGGGGTCATACCCTACCGGAGTCGTCCCTTGAGCGCCCTAAGTGCTCAAAATTGTCAAACTTTGACGGGCCCTAACTTGAAATCCGTGGCACCTATGAATGATTCGTTTGAACTTATGGGGCCACGAGAGGGGTCCCTACAAAATCCTATCTCAGTTTTTCAAGTTTCCCTACGGTTTTATTAGGACAACAATTTTTTGATGGCGAAAAAAATCGTTAGTCTCACTCAATCGAATGTTGTCGCATGGCTAATTTCTTATTCTGCTCGTCGTGATGACAAACCATCGGCTCCAACATGTCTAGTTAGGAATTATTACCCTATGCATGGTCCTATATTTCCCCCCCACTCGGTCGAACACTCAGGGTCATACCCTACCGGCGTCGTCCCTTGAGTGCCCTAAGTGCTCAAAATTCTCAAACTTTAACGAGCCCTAACTCAAAATCCATGGCACCTGCGAATGATCCGTTTAAACCTACAGGGCCACGAGAGGGGTCCTTACAAAAGCCTATCTCTATTTTTCAATTTTCCTATAGTTTAATTAGGGAAGCAATTTTTTGGTTGGCGAAAAAATCATCAGTCTCACTCAATCGAATATTGTCGCGTGGCCAATTTCTCGTTCTACTCATCGCGATGACGAACCGTCATCTCTGATATGTCTAGTTAGGAATTATTACCCTATGAATGGTCCTATTTTTCTCCCCCACTCAGTCGAACGCTCGGGGTCATACCTTATCAACATCGTCCCTTGAGCGCCCTAAGTGCTCAAAATTGTCAAACTTTGATGGGCCCTAACTCAGAATCCGTGGCACCTGCAAATGATCCATTTGAACCTACAGGGACATGAGAGGGGTCCCTACAAAATCCTATCTCTGTTTTTCAAGTTTCCCTACGGTTTTATTAGGGCAGCAATTTTTCGGTTGGCAAAAAAAATCGTCAGTCTCACTCAATCGAATGTTGTCGTGTGGCCAATTTCTTGTTCAGCTCATCGTGATGATGAACTATCGACTCTAACATGTCTAGTTAGGAATTATTACCCTATGCATGGTCCTATTTTCCCCCCCCACTCGGTTGAACACTTGGGGTCATACCCTACCGGCGTCGTCCCTTGACCGCCCTAAGCACTCAAAATTGTCAAACTTTAACGGGCCCTAACTCGGAATCCGTGGCACCTGCAAACAATCCATTTGAACCTATGTGGCCAAGCGAGGGGTCCCTAGAAAAGCCTATCTTGGTTTTTCAAGTTGCCCTATGGTTTTATTAGGGCAGCAATTTTTCGGTTGGCGAAAAAATTGTCAGTCTCACTCAATCGAATGTTGTCGTGTCGCCAATTTCTCATTCTACTCATTGCGATGATGAACCATCGGCTCTAAAATGTCCAGTTAGGCATTATTACCCTATGCATGGTCCTATTTTCCCCCCCCACTTGGTCGAACGCTCGGGGTCATACCCTAACGACGTCATCCATTGAGCGCCCTAAGTGCTCAAAATTGTCAAACTTTGACGGGCCCTAACTCAGAATCTGTGGCACCTACGAATGATCCATTTGAACCTACAGGGCCATGAGAGGGGTCCTGAGAAAATCCTATCTCAGTTTTTCAAATTTCCCTATGGTTTTATTAGGGCAGCAATTTTTCAGTTGGTGAAAAAAATCGTCAGTCTCACTCAATCGAACGTTGTCGCGTGGCCAATTTCTCGTTCTACTCGTCACGATGATAAACCGTCGGCTCTGACATGTCCAGTTAGGAATTATTACCCTATGCATGGTCCTATTTTTACCCCCCACTTGGTCGAACGCTCAGGGTCATACCCTACCGACATCGTCCCTTGAGCGTCCTAAGTGCTCAAAATTGTCAAACTTTGACGGGCCCTAACTCAGAATCCGTGGCACCTGCAAATGATCCATTTGAACCTACGGGGCCATGAGAGGGGTCCCTACAAAATCCTATCTCGGTTTTTTAAGTTTCCCTACGGTTTTATTAGGGTAGAAATTTTTCGGTTGGCAAAAAAATTGTTAGTCTCACTCAATCGAATGTTGTCGCGTGGCCAATTTCTCGTTCAGCTCGTCACGATGATGAACCGTCAGCTCCAACATGTCCAGTTAGGCATTATTACCCTATGCATGGTCCTATTTTTCCCCCCCACTCAGTCAAACGCTCAAGGTCATACCCTATCGACGTCGTCCCTTGAGCATCCTAAGTTTTCAAAATTGTCAAACTTTGATGGGCCCTAACTCAAAATCCGTGGCACCTACGAATGATCTGTTTGAACCTACGGGGCCCAGAGAGGGGTCCGTACAAAATCCAATCTTGGTTTTTCAAGTTGCCCTACAGTTTAATTAGGGCAGCAATTTTTCGATTGGCGAAAAAATCGTCAGTCTCACTCAATCGAATGTTGTCACGTGGCCAATTTCTTGTTCAGATCGTCACGATGATGAACCGTCTACTCTGACATGTCCAACTAGGCATTATTACCTATGTATGGTCCTATTTTCCCCCCCACTAGGTCGAACACTCGGGGTCATACCCTACCGACATCGTCCCTTGAGCGCCCTAAGTGCTCAAAATTGGTGAACTTTGATGAGCCCTAACTCAAAATCCGTGGCACCTACGAATGATCTATTTGAACCTATGAGGCCATGAGAGGGGTCCCTACAAAATCCTATCTTTGTTTTTCAAGTTGCCCTACGGTTTTATTAGGGCAGCAATTTTTCGGTTGGTGAAATAAATCGTCAGTCTCACTCAATCGAATGTTGTTGCGTGGCCAATTTCTCGTTCTACTCGTCGCGATGACAAACTGTCAGCTCCAACATGTCTATTTAGGCATTATTACCCTATTCATGGTCCTATTTTTCCCCCCCACTCGGTCGAACACTCGAGGTCATACCCTACCGGCGTCGTCCCTTGAGCGCCCTAAGTGCTCAAAATTATCAAACGTTGGCGGGCCTTATCTCGAAATCTGTGGCACCTACAAATGATCCATTTGAACCTACGGGGCCACGAGAGGGGTCCCTACAAAATCCTATCTCGGTTTTTCAATTTTCCCTACGGTTTTATTAGGGCAGCAATTTTTCGATTGGCAAAAAAATCATTATTCTCACTCAATCGAATGTTGTCGTGTGGCCAATTTCTCATTCAACTCATCGCGATGATGAACTGTTGGCTTCAACATGTCTAGTTAGGAATTATTACCCTATGCATGCTCCTATTTTGCCCCCCCACTCGATCGAATGCTCGGAGTCATACCCTACCAGCGTTGTCCCTTGAGCACCCTAAGTGCTCAAAATTGTCAAACTTTGATGGGCCCTAACTCAGAATCCGTGGCACTTGCAAATGATCTGTTTGAACCTATGGGGCCAAGAGAGAGGCCCCTATAAAATCCTATCTTCATTTTTCAAGTTGCCCTACGGTTTTATTAGGGCAGCAATTTTTCGGTTGGCGAAAAAATCGTTAGTCTCACTCAATCGAATGTTGTCGCGTGGCCAATTTCTCGTTCAGTTCATCGTTGTGATGAACCGTTGGCTCCAACATGGCCAGTTAGGCATTATTACCCTATGCATGCTCTTATTTTCCCCACCCCCAACTTGATCGAACGCTTGGGGTCATACCCTACCGATGTCATCCCTTGAGCGCCCTAAGTGCTAAAATTATATATAAACAAGCATTACACTGTAGACACATAATGATCATCAATATTTCCATGTATTGTATACGCATAATTACCATTACACTTGCATGTGACATCCATGAAGGGATATGCAAACATGATTTTTTTTCATTATCAGTACAACTACACCAATGTACTCATGTACAAATACATGGACATTATCATCAATATAACTAAACCAATTTGCTCATGGACATTGTATATCATCATAACAATGTTACATCAATTTACATCCATATACAAATACAACATCCCACTTCATCTGCATCAGATATCCTTATGTCCTAAGAGAAAAGCTTACATACAGCAATGCCTGCATATAAATGAAGACCAAAATAAGTAACCTTTTTATGTGGAATGAATGTGCTACAAGAAACAAATTATAACACTTAATACAAATTATTTTGGCAAATTATAAATACATTTGAAACATATTTAAGACGCACAAGATTGTATAATTACGAAACTTACCAGTTTCTCTACAAAGTATACAAGCATAACTTTGAAGAAAGACGCATATTGATTAAAGCTCTTCTCACTGCATTTCTCTACATGGTTGAAGACGATGGTAGATATGGTCATTTCTAAATAGCAATACATTCACTTGACTTAATGTTTATGCACAAAATTTTATCTCATTAATGCACAAAGGAATATGTACCATCACCAAGAGAGGATCTTATCAACGGTGAATGATCTAGCATGAACCTATATTTTTAAGAATTGTTAGTCTACACATAAAATGCATGGATGAACATAAAGGCTTCATGATAATCACTTCAACAGAAATGCATGGTAATAAATGAAAAGGTGGGATTATATACCACAAAAATACGTCCCCTCGAATTATATCAACAGAACCCACTATGTTGATGCAAAAATCATAATGTGATACTATTGTATATCATCAAAAAATACCTGCATGAACATAAAGGTTTTGAGATAATTATATCATCAAAAATTGTCAAATAGTGTTCTCTAACAATAAAAATTGTAAAGCTCATCAAATGCATGATAGTAAGTCATGTTGCAAAAATACATCCCTTCCGATTATATTGAGTGTACCCACTATGTGCATGCAAAAATTGTGTTGCCAAAAAAAAATGTTCATCACTAGACCTGCATTTTCAACACATCCTTAATATACACGTAACAAACTTGAACATTAAGGTTTGATGATCATTGTTTGAAATGAAATGCATGATAAAAAAAATAAGGCACCATTAAAGACCTACTACTCAAGTATTGCGAATCTTAAGAGGAACACAATAAAATGGTTTCAAAGATTCAAAGGCCCTTTGTGATATTTGCAAAGTTGGATGTAATTCATAAAAAAATTGTACAACATTGTTTGGCTTGATTCCAAGAAATGTTTGGGATGCGGTGTGCAGTCTCGATTGTTGATTCTTAATTTCAAAACGTCCTTTACATTGGATGACACTCTAGAATTAGGGTGCCAAAATTGTTGAATCTCCTCCTTCGCATTGTCAGTCAACTATCTATCAACACGTGGAAGCCTCCCACCAAATGCCCATGTATCTTGTTGAAGTGGATCGTCAAGTCTTTGTCTTCGTGCAAGTGCTCTATTCAAAGTTTTATGGTTTATGTTAAAATCAACACAAATTTGTCTCATTTGATGAGCCTTCCTCAATTGATGGCTTACTAAGGAGGTTGTAATCACTCTTCGAGCGGCTCTCTTATCTCTTTCTTTGGTATTCTTTCTAATAGAATTGAGAGCGTCAAATAGATTTTTTGCAATAATAGAATGTCTCTCCATCTTCTTGTTCATACGAATCTTCAATTTGTTTAGCAATGGTCTCATCTTTATCATCTTTAGCAATTGAACAAAGAGTTGGCATTGCTCGGTCAATGTCTTATTGCTAAAATTTTGGTCGAAAAGTTGTGTAGCCCACAACCGAACGGTTCTTGTTGACCTCTTGCCTTCAAGATTTGCAATAATGTTCTCATCGATTTCAAATAACCATTTTGGGGTTCTTGAAGGTCTTGGATTTGGAATTTATCTTTCATCCATGAGAGGGTCTTCATTTCTAAAGTAATTAGGTATTACATATGGTTAACTTGGTTGAGAAATTCCACCTTCAATGTTAAAGTTTTCCACATTTTCACCTCATATGTCAAAATTTTCCACATGTTGAGCATTTTCAGTATTTTCAATATTTTCACTTTCAAAATCTACATTTTCATTTTCAATAACTTGTGGCACATTTTCAAATTCAATTTCCTCTTTACTTGAAGTAACACTAGTAATATTTAACATACCTTGTCTTCTCCTCCTATGACATTCTCTATCTCTTTCTCTATACACTTCAATTTGGTCATTTGAAAGTTTTCTTTTGCATTTAGACTTCTGACGACTACTACTCCCCATTTCCCTCCACACATATGCTCCTACGTGATTGACATTGTAAGTTTTGACTTTAAGAATCTCCCAAAAGCACAAATTTGTCTCAACTTGTCTGAAAACCCGTGATCCTTGACAGAAAACAAAATATGCAAACTGTGGGCCGTTGGAATCCACAAAATGGCCCACAAGGTTTTTTTTCTTTTTTTTTGGGTACAAAAATCGGATATCCGATTATAATGTATAAATTTGTGGTCCCCAAAAATTTTCCCGTTGCCACCTTTTATTTATTGAACAACAACATTAATGGCGACTGCAGAAATCTGATATCCGATTAAATCCAATATCGGATTTTATTAGTCATAATTTAGAGAGAGAGAGAGAGAGAGAGGAGAGGGAGAGAGAGAGAGAGAGAGAGAGAGAGAGAGAGAGAGAGAGAGAGAGAGAGAGGAGAGGGAGAGAGAGAGAGAGAGAGAGAGAGAGAGAGAGAGAGAGAGAGAATTGGTTAGTGAATTTACTTATTAAAATCGGATATCCGATTTGTGTTGTAAAATTTTCAAATTTCAAATTTCGGCTCGGGAATGTTTTGGGATTTGGTTTGGAAGTGACAAGCCTAGAAAGTCAACTGAAAAAAAGTGGTTTTTAGTATTCCTTGATTTTCCAGACTTTACAGTGGTGGCTGATGACTTTTTTTGTAGCCAAAATTGATAAAACGAAAAGGGTTTTTTAAGGAAGTTCTCAACTTTCCAACAATATAAGGCTTGTCTTATATCAACTTTAATAAATAATTATTATTTATTTTCTAATTGAATTCTGACAATAGTCCTGATTGATAGACTGATTGAAAAACACTCATAACTTTCAAACGGTATAACATTTTTTGAATCTGAAACATGCATCACATCCTATGCTTCGTCTACTATAGGGAAAAATTAAAAAAATTAAAAAATTCATAAGGTTTTTACCAAGTTAAGGTGGTCAGTCGTAGGAGTTTCTGAATTTCTGAAAAGTTGTAGTAAAAAATTCATAAATAATTATTTACTTTATAGAAAATTATAAACAAATGTGTCACATCCGGACATGAGTCTAATACTTATATTATAAATATTATTAAAAAATATTATTATTTGGTTGTGATTAGGGTGGTCATACATACATCTACTTCTTATCTTTTTCCTGAAATTTTAGTATCACTGCATTGAAATTTGAAATTTTTATCAAATAGGATTTTTTTTTCCGAAAAAACAACTAGTAGCTTAGAAACTACATTCAATTTTCTATAGATTCTCTTCTTAAATATTTCAGAAATAATGTTCACAACTTATTCAAATTTTCATGTCAAGTTGCATAACTCTGATTTTCTGAAATTTCATTGCCACTTAAGGGCCTGTTTTGGCACACCATAATCCTGCACATACCTTTTTCCCTAATTTTCAGATTTTGTCTCATTTGAGCTTAAATTTTGAAACACTTGGAGATTGAATCTTGGAAAAAGTTAGTAATATAGAAGATATCCCTCTAAGTGTACTTTCCAAATATGTAATTTATTTTAATACCCACATAATAAAAAATAACTTTTGGAATAGAGTTCTAAAAACTATGTTTTAAAAATACCTGTTTCAGGACCATTCCATGCATGTGTACGACCCACACTTTTTGACACAATTAAAATTATTTTCTCAAATCGTTTTGGGAAATGGTTTTTAGCTCACTGAAGATTGATGAGCATACTTTTTTGTATTTTGTTTTTAAATAGTTTATTTTTAATTAATTTTTTAACGACCGTAATTATGTTTTTAAAAATTTGACGTGTACAACCCACATAATTTGACATAAAATTAACTTTTTTTAGATTTTTTTTTTAAATAGAAAATAATTTTGTGTAGATTGATGACATATAATTTTTTTAAAAAAATTCATTAAAATAAAAAAAGTTATTAAATTAACAAAATTAGTTAATATTTCAAGTTTATGGACCCGATTTAGTATAAATTAAATGAAAAATAGTTAAAATAATTAATTTTTAAATAAATTTACATATTTAGAATCTAGATAGTATAATTTGAAATGGGTTTTAATTTCGTATAAAAATTCTCTAATTACAGACACATAAATTATTTTAGAAGATCATATTTGTGCTTTGATTCATGGAGATTTGAATTTGCAGGTCCATGTCTCAGGTGTGTCCATCCTAGGCCTATCTAGGGCCTAATCCCGAGCCAAGTGGCAGGTTGTGGAATCAACTTCCACAGAATGGGCCCCCGTTTTCAAACAAGGGCGGCTTGTGGGAAAAAAAGGAAAAATATGATTTAGAAACGGGGGCCCATTTTTAAAAACGGGTCCCCTTTTTAGAAATGGGCCCCCATTTTGTTTAAAAGCGAGCCCCCATTTTAGAACAAAATGGGGGCCCATTTATTTTTGCTTCGGGCCCCCGTTACCTTTCGGCTCGGGAGCCCGAAGCATAAACGGGCCCTTGTTTATAAGAGCGCGTTTTCCAACCATGGACTTCCATGAATTTGTGACTCATTACCTTGCACTTGCCCTTATGTGAACACTAAAGAACAGATTGCAGACATATTCACTAAACCATTGTCTAAGGAATCATTTGAATATTTGAGAGACAAGTTAGGGGTTTTTGCCCCTCTGACAGAGACTTGATTGATGAAGTTTTTCATCAGTCTGGTATACATTATCAGAAACATTATTCATTCTGGCACTGATGAATGGAGCTACTACTCAGGGGGAGTAGTCGGCTTTGAGATTCAGAGGTTTATATCATTGCTTTGATATTTTCATCAGGTTTTTGGCATTGATGTCAAAGGGGGAGTGATAGTAATGTGAAAAATCATTCTGAACCTTATAGACATATCAGTCACATGGGGAGAGCTATTGATTGTTGGTTGTCTTCCACAGGGGGAGACTTGTTTGGCATCTCTTGGTACTTAGATGTTTTTCACATCGAGTGTTGCCATCAATGCCAAAGGGGGAGATTGTTAGCATTATGGATGAATTGATTATGTGTTGCATTGGTGTTTTGTCATTGATGTCAATAGCTGTTATGGGTGGTTACCGATAGACAGGTTATCGGTAGAAGATCTAGTGTTACTGACATAATAAATTGTCTATTGGACACTTCCAACATGATTGGATCAATACAGATGCTTTATGAGATTGTTTTGGTCAGTTGGTATTGGCTTGGTAATCGGATGCTATCATACACTCTGGTAAACCCTTACCAACACTGGTTTAAAGCTTTATCGGCAGAGCTTTCACTGAGGAATTGTGACAGGATGCATAATTGGTGTTGGTGCAACTTCTTCATGGATTTCAGGATGTTAAAGATGTTCTTTGATCGTGCTTCAAATTCTTGAAGACTTTGCTTTAGTGTGGTGGACGCAGAATAGGTCTGATACCTATCTAGGTTATGGACCGGTATCATGCTAACATGTACTCTACACGTTACCAAGATGATTCAAGATGATTTATGGATTTGTTATTATTGTTTTGGTCTTAAGCCGACATGGCATATCATTGTAAATGGAATTATGTAATGATATTAATAGGTGGCCGACCTAATCGGTTTAGGCCTTAGGGTTTGTATAAATAAGAGGTAGAAACTCTTTGTAAAGTATCATGGTTATTGGAAAGGTCATGGTCAAGGCATGTAATGTGTGAATATTGTAATATCATTTAGGCAAAGGAGTTGGTCGATCATTGGTGATTGAATTGGATTCAGAAGAGGATTTAGTCCTCTGACATTGAGCTTAACCAGGACTGTAATCAGGCATAGTAGATGCTATTTCCAGTAGTTCACTCTATTGGATTGTTGTCCATTTATCTTGAGAAGGTTGTAGCCTCTCTGTAGTCAATGAGACTCTTTTGTAATGAGCACTACGCTTTAGGCAGTGTGCCTTCCTGCAAGTGCAAGCCCCTCATTGTAACACATACTTTCTACAGAAGTATCATCTGATTGTGGGCAGGTTTCCCATTGTGGTTTTTCCCTTTCTGGGTTTTCCATGTACATATAATGGTGTTATGTGGTATGGTTGCTTTGCATTGATTATCTGGTTAATTGTTAAGTTGTATTGTTTACCAGTATCTGTTCCTACCAGCATCTGTATGTGCTTTACCGGTACTTGATTTGTTTAAGGTTGTATTGTGGATTAAAAGTTATAATCTGTTAACAACTGATTCACCCCCCCTCTCAGTTGTTCACTGGTTATCCTAACACCTATCACTACTGGAAATCCTCTTAGGGAATCTTAGCAGTGTATTTTGGACAAATTTTGCATCAAGGTTGAAAATTGGATGCATAGATGGTTATCCTTTGTTGGACAGGTTCAATTGATCAAGTCGATGGTTCATGCTCTCCCGATTTATAGGGGTATGCTTCAAGTGGCACCAATGTGGTTTGTGAAGGAATTAGATTCCTTGGAAAGGCAATTTTTATGGATAGGCAACTTGTCAAGTGGGACTTAGAGTGTAGCTCGAAATAGTTGGGTGGGCTTGGCTTAAGGCAATCTTCATTATTTGGGGTGGCTTTGGCGGCTAAATTGTACTGGAGGTGGTGTGTAAAATAGGACTAATGTTGGGCTAGGATTTTGTCTTACAAGTATATGCAGAGAATTCTAGAGGAAATCCCAAGATATCCTCTTGTGGGAAAAGGTTCCACGATTTGGAGCACACTTAAGAAAGGGGTTGCACCAATAAAGGAAGATTTATTCTGGATCTGTAAGAGGGGGGAAGAGGCACTTTTTTGGTCTAATTCTTGGGATGGATACCCTTCCATTATTAATAAGTTTCCTAATTTAATGATTATTTGCTAAAGGTTCCTTAAGGTAGGGTGGTCTAGAGTCAGCGACTTTAAAATGGGTTATAGGTGTGGGCAATTGGAGATGGTGTGGTGGAAGGTGCCTGATGAATGGTCGACCGTTGGTTTGGAGGAAGACTATGCTGAGCTTTATGGCATTTTGGCTAGTAGACACTGTAGCCCTCTCAAGGATAGCAATCCTAAGGGTGTTTTTACTATTGCTAGTGGATACCAAGAGCTATTGACCCGTAGATTGAAGGAGAGGGAATTTCACTAGAAGAAATATGTATGGAATAAATTCTCTTGCCCGAAGTGCAATTGTTTTTCTTGGACTTTGGCTTTGAATAGATGTCTAACCTAGGACAATATTCGCAAGTAGGAGTTTCATGGTCCCTCCATCTGTGTTTTGTGTGGTAATGGGGAGGAGGATTCTTCACACTTGTTCTTCAGATGCAACTTTTCGATGCAAATCTAGCATTACTGGTGGGGGGTGTGGAAACACCTTTGTATTCATGCAGATTCTTTGGTGAATTTTTGGAGCAGTATGGGTAAGCTTCCTACTTTGTCCTCTTTTCTCCAAATTGTGTGGCACATAGGTCCCATTTTCATACTTTGGCAGATCTGGTTAGAGAGGAACCGGAGGATTTTTCAGGAAGTCTGGGTGATAGTTAAAAAAGTGTGGTATAGAATAATAGGAATGATCCAAGAGATAGTGGAAGCTAAATGTGAGGTGAATTTTCCTCTAGAAAGAGGAGAGGCTGAAATTGTGAGTAGGATGGTTTTTCAAGAGTTGTCTCCTATTTCTACTTGTGTCAGGAGAGGTAGACGCGCTATGAAGAAGGTTCAAAGGGTGGGAAGATGGTTGCCACCCTAGGATGATTTCTTAAATATCAACACCGATGGCTCCTCTCGAGGTAATCTAGGTCCTATCGGGATTGGCGGTGTTGGTAGGGACCATTTGGGGGAATTGGTTTTCTTCTTTTCAGTGCACAAAGGACAACAAGCTAATAATTTTATGGAGGGATTAGCAATTCTCTACACTCTTGAGCGAGCTTATGCGTTGGGCTGGTATAAGGCTATATGCAAATCAGACTCGCAGATTATTGTTAATCTGCTAATTAAGCAGAAGGTGGTTGGGATTAATTGGTAGCTGGAAGGGATTGTTCACCAGATTTTGCAAGTCGGTGCCATGATGGATAAGGTGTCTTTCATCCACATTTCTCGTGAATGGAATAGAGCGGCTGATTGTTTGGCTAAGTGGGATTCAGAACATGGTGATGAATGGAAAGTTGAGGGTTGGGGGCATCTTTCCCAAGATTATAGTCAAGATTTGCAGAGGATCCTTGTTGAGGATATGGATAGTTATGAAGTTGAATGACGACTTTATTTTCTTATGATTCTTCCCTGGATCCTGGGGACTTTGGGCTTCTTATGTAATGCTTGTGTCTGATTATTAATAAAGTTTTTACCCCTTTATTCAAAAACAAAATAGTCGTTTATTTTTTAAATATAAAGAAATCTAAAAAGGTCTATAAAATCTATCATTCCCTATAACACCAATTTTTTTCATCTGACCATATTGGAGATAATTGATTTCTAGTTTAAATATATAAATCTCAACTTTATAAAAATCAAGTTTATTTTGAAAACAAAAATAATAATCACTCTTGATTAGTGCAAACAATTGATTAATTAGCCTTAAGTGAATGCAATAATATTGCCTATGACACGTACTAATAGGAGAAGAAACAATAAAAATTGAAATCATTTATAGTGGAAGCATAAACAAAATAATTATCATTTAGATTGTTTTGAAAAAAAATATTAATATTAAAAAATTATATTAAATAGCACATAGATAATTATTATGTTTATATAGCTTATAGTTGTCTAAAAAATAATAGATAAAAAATCACCTAAAAAACTAAAAAAAATAGAAATTACAATCTAATAATAGTTTCCAAAAAAATTAAACTAATTTAAAATTATTCCTAAAAAGCATTGATTGCATGATTGGCATCTCTTTTGTTTCACATCTCTTAGTTTCAATTGTATGTTTGGCATCACTTAAATCCAACATACTCCCCATGATTCTAAGTAGACTTACAATATGATCTTGCTTTAAAAATTAAATTCAACTTCTTTGGTAAAGATATTTGCAAGTTGTTCTTGAATTTTAATAGACCTCAACTCTACTTCCTTCTTTTGAACCCAATCTCAAATGAGATGATAATTCAAACCAAAACTATTTATCCTACTTTGATGATCAATATTCTTAGTCAACTTGATTGAGCTTATGTTATCCAAAAAAAAAATTACTTTAGGTTGAATTTGTTTCTCTAATTTCTTCTAGAATTTTTATAAGCAGTATTGCTTTTGTACCTACTGACTTGAAAACATTATATTATGCTTCTATAGATGAAAGGGCAAGTATATTTTTCTTATTTGAGCTCCATGTAATAATAAACAAATCAAGAGAAAATTAATAACTAGATCTAGTCTTTTAGTCATCCAAAATACATGCCCTATCAAAATTACTAAAGCCAATAAGCTCAAACTTTTTAGAAGTGTAGTAACAAATACCAAAATTTATAGTGCCTTTCACATATTAAATTTTCTCTTTTCTTTCTCCATAAGTACTTCAGATGGATTTGTCATATAACTTTAAATAAGAGAGGTTTAATGAGAAATATTTTCTCTTGTGTGGGTTAGACACATCAAAATTCAAACAATACTTTTGTAAGTAGTCTCATGTCAACTATTTCTATTTCAGCACCATCTTCTCTACATAACACTACTCCAAATTAATTGGAATCAAGATTTCTTTAGAATCAATCATATCAAATTTATCAACATATCTTTTATATACTTTGTTTTACAAATAAAAAATTCATCCTCACTCTAATAAACCTCCATTCCTAGAAAGTATTACATGAAACATAAATATTTGAATACAAACTCATCCATCATAGTGAGTTTGAATTCATCTTAGAATTGCCACCTATATACAATGAATCATTGACATATAAACTAACACTAAGAATATCATTACCTTCTTGTTTGTATTAAAAGGTAGGTTAACTCTTACTTCTCGTGAACCCATTATGTTGAAAATATCTATCAATCCTATCCTAGTGTGATTTTAGTGCTTTCTTGAGGTCAGACAAAACCTTCTTCAACTTGATATTCTTTACCTTACACATCAAAATATTGTGACTATTCTACATAGATTTCTTCTTCTAAGTATCCATTCAAGAAACCATTTTTCACATTTATGTGATGAATTCTCCATTTATTTTGATCTACAAAATTCACTTTAAAATATACTATTATTGGGGTCCAATAAAATCTAGTTGATTCTATAAAAACATACATATGTATAATTTTTATGAGACCGATATATTTTGACTAACCATAATTAATTGTGAAATTCCTTTTCACATTAAGAATAAGAATAATTATAGAATATTTAGAATTCAAATATTTATCTACCATTATAAATTATTCGCATAATTTATTTTTTTTAATTTAAAGTAAAAATAATAAATATGCCTTAAAAAAATCTATATAGAAGATGTCCAATTGATTGAAGATACTTAGGTCTCTTTACTTCCATATTAAACTACATAATTATTCCAAAAATATTTCTTACTATTTTATTTATACAATACACAACTTATTATATTTTTAATTACTGATCTACATAGACATTTACTACTTTATTTATGAAATTATATAATGATTTTAACACTTTTTTACTTATAATTTTTTTTGGATCCGTAAGTTAGAAAAAAAGAAACCATACCCTATAAAATTGTAGAACCAATAATTGAAAAATTGAGGGTTACAACAGAAAACAACACTAGTTGTGCAACAAATCCTCCCTATACTATTGCCACTATGAATTAAAGCATAGAGTTAACTTATTGTTCTCTTAGTATATCCCTTAACAAATTGGGTGTTTTCACTCTATCCAGAATTACCCCCTTCCAAGGAATATTTGAGCATCGTTTGGTTATTTCCTAGAGTAGACTTTTTCATCTTAACATTTGTCCATCTGTGCTCAAATTGAGGATGAACCATTGGGTTCTAATCCACTTTATCCAAGGGAGAATTCCTCTTAATTTCTATCCATGTCTAATCAGATTGAATGTCATCCTTGAAACAAGGTCCCTCTACTATTGGGGCAACTAAATAAGAGAATGGATTAAACCACACACACTAAGCTTATACTTTTAGGCTTAAAAATGTTAAATACTCAAAGTTGACTGATATTTTCTAGGCTTAATATGTCTCTTAATGCATGTGGTCACACTAATAATACACTTCTAAACTTAAAAGTGCTAAACACTCAAAATTGACTAACATTCTTTAGACTTAATATGTTGCTTAGTGTGTGTGCTTTAAGACTGGCCCTAAATAAGTAATTGAAAGATTTGTAAGCTTGGAATCCTCTTTCTTCATTGATTATTTTTAGATTTATGAAATAGTAGAGTCCCATTGTGGAACCCCTAAACCTGAATCTTTAATACTATCTAAAGTAGAAAAAAAAAATTGAATTTGAGCAAATTGACAATGGTGCCACATAGAAACTTGAATCCATCTAAGAAGTGGATGGTAATCATGTAATGATGAGGCTCAATACCAATCCAACAAGTGGGAGTACAACGTGAACCCAAGTTTCCCATGTCAAAGATTGTTAATTTTGGGCATTGAGGTGTGAAGTGCTCTATTGAGAAGCACCTTCAATATTTGAAAGCAATATTTTTGTAGTCTACTTGCTGCCTCAAGTTTCTTTTTCCCACCTTTTAGGAGATCTCAGTTGGAGACCTATGGAAAGATTCATCTTCACACAAATCCGAGCACATGGAAAGATTAAATGTTGATCATATTTATTTTAAATTTTTATATAAATATTTCATAATTTTGTATTATCGTATTCATTATTAAATTCATTTACTACCACTATGATTATACCTCTGAACATTTATTTAAAATTAGCAAATTTGAATAATTAAGTCCAACGGCTTCACAATCACAACATAATGGATGTGACCCAGCTGACGTCATTTCTATAAACCTTTTCCAAACATATCCTTCAATTTCATAAAGTATTTTAATCCCCACCATTTGTTTGTTAAAATGAGGAAAATTTAAATTAAAATATTTTAAAAAGGTTTGTGAATATGTAGTTGTGCATTACCTCTTATGCTGAGAGGCTTTAAATGGATGTGAGGTCGCTGACATCATCCATATAAATCTTTTCCAAACATCTCCTTAAATTTTGGAAAGTATTTTAATTCCCACCGTTTGTTTGTTTTTGATTAAGGGTAAATAGGTTTTGAGGGGACCAGAAACCCCATAAATAGGTTTTGAGGGGACCCGAAACCCCTAGGTTCTGAAGGGAGCCGAAACCCTCATATTTTACTAGGATCTAGAACCCACATAACAATGCTACTAAATGAAAAGAACATCAGCGAACCAGCAGCCAAGCCACAAACTGGACACAAAGTGTCCCTAACACATAAACAAGGGTTTTGCAAGGCTCCCTAAACCTACAAATTATTGGGGTTTTGAAAGGCTCCCCTAACCTTCATCAAGGGTTTTAAACTGGCTCCCAAAACCAGCAAAAAAGGGTTTTCCTAGGCTCCCATAACTAGTAACATAGTCATCAACTTACCAACAATACAACTAACCCTTAACCAAAAACCATCACCAGCCAGACTGGGCCCTTTAAAATTGTTAGCATCCAACATGCCTGTGGAATGAACAAAACACAAATGGGGGTTTTGAAAGGCTCCCCTAGCCTTCATGACATACACAAGGAGGGTTTTTGAAGGCTCCCTCAAACCCCCAAAAAAACCTGGAAAGCATGGTTAAAAAAACCTAGTCTTGACCATTAAAGTAATGGCAAGTGGCCTCAACTAGCAACTCGAGCAGCATCCTCACCCAAAAGACCTTCTCCCACCAACTTCCCACCTCAATAAGGAAGAGGTCCACCTTGATAGGAATAGAAAGAAGGCAAAACTTCAGCTTCAGAGACTCTCTTGTAACAAGAAGAAATGTGACCACTCCCAACTACCAAATCTCCACCTCCATAGGAGAAAGGGCCACTTCAGACAAGCTGGGAAGAGAGCAGTCCAAAAGCCCCCACAAAATAGTCATGGACCAGCAAAGAAAAAACTCCTCCACCTCAAAAGGAGGACTAACCAGAACAGAGAAGAGAAAAGGGGATCGAGTAGAGGAAACCCTAACCCAGAATAAAATATGAGAGGACCAAAGGGTCTGCTCACCCCTGAAACAACGAAACCCCTGCAAAACAACCATACTCTGCCATGACCACATAGAGCCCTGCTTCCTGAGACCCACATAAATAGCAAGGGACAGGGGATCCCCCCACACAGGCCTGAGAAAGAAAAAGCCACGCAGAACAGTCTGCAACCCATCGCGGGGCACCAAGGACAAACCTACACCACCAAAAAGATAGGACCGGACAAAGAGGGTGGGCAAAAAAACTCCGCCTTCCCTGAAATGGACCCATAGCCTGGCCTGACACAGGGCACCAAAGCCAAGACACCTTCGTGCAAGATCAAAGACACCCAACAAGGAACATCTCATGTGGGCAAAGAACCACAGCCAGCCAGAAGCACATTGATCTCACCGCACAAAAACACGAAAATGTGCAAGGACACACCGCCCACCTCATCGCGATCAAACCACACAATCTGCGAACCACAGAATCTTGCACATAAATCAGGGCAACCAACCTGGGCCAAAGAGAAGAGCGCCCCCCCCCCCCCCCCCCCCTCACCATCCGCCTCGTCGTCCTCCTCCTCTCCATTGCCTGAATCAGCAGGCGTCGAAACCCTAGCTTGCCCCAATCCTCCTTTCTCACTCATCGCCTTAAGACTCTTATGATTGCCCACCATTTGTTTGTTAAAATGAAAGAAAAATTAAATAAAAACATTTTAAAGAGGTGTGTGAATGCATATGCATTACCTCTTACTCCTTTCATGCATATGCCTTCAAAAAGATATGCTTCATGTGCACTTCACACCCCTTCCTTCACGCTTATGTTCCTCTATACACCATTACAAATATACCTATTCTCACATTGCTAAACCATTCTTGTTCAGCTGTTTCATAAAATGCATACTATTTTCTTACGGTTTGTACCTCTACTCGATTTTTTCGTGTTTACAGTAAAAAAAATTATTTTATTTATTTTTTCGGATTTGAATATTATTTTGATTTGATTTCTTTTATGTTTTTTAATATTATTGAGCTAATTGTAGGATGATGGCTGTGTAAGATCTAACTATGTAAAGTGCCACCCTCCTTGAGAATTTGTTTATCAGTTTCATAAAATGTATATAATTAAAATACATATTTATAGAATTGCATTTGCATAATTTAGAAAGGCATTTGCATAATAATGTTAATGTATTCTCATTATTAGGATATTTACTATTTAAATTGAAGGGTTTAGTCTAGTTTTTGGCATGGTGATAGATATTGTACACATAAGGTTACTCATTGTTGTGAAATTTTCTATGAACACTCATTATTTCTTGATAGAAGAAGTCATTGTTGGTCTTTGAAATTCTCTGACGTTATAAGCCTTTATTTATGTCATTAATTCCTAAGTTCTTTTTAAGCCTTAGCCTGATAAAATTTACTTAACATTCTTCATTAGTAGGGTTGGTTACTCTTAAATGTTCGACAAGAAGAGGGTTTCCTTTATTTTTCAATGTGATAAATAGGCTACTTATTTAGAAATCAACTAGCCACTTTCATACATATTGTGGAATTTACAAAAAATTCATTAGAATTTACTAGAAAGGTCACCATTTCTCTCTCTCTCTCTCTCTCTCTCTCTCTCTCTCTCTCTCTCTCTCTCTCTCTCTCTCTCTCTCTCTCTCTCTCTCTCTCTCTCTCTCTCTCTCTCTCTCTCTCTCTCTCTCTCTCTCTCTATATATATATATATATATATATATAAAATTTTAATCTATAATAATCAATCGTCAATATTCTTATCACTCTAATCATTGCACATAATTATTCTAATGTAAGTTGTTCTTTCATTATCTATTGTTTAAGTTTAATTATTTAATAATATAGTTTTTTATTTACTTTGATTTTTTGAAAGATTTTTCATTGGTAAATTTGTTTTGATTTAATTTTTAAAATTGAGATAATAAATTTTTATTTAAAAATTGATGATTGATTTTATTTATTAATTTTTTTAAGTTTAATATAATTAATGGTTAATTTTCATTTGGTACTTAAATTTTTGGTGACTTTTATTTATTTTAAATTGTTTATATCAAAAAATATAATTATGAAAATTTAAATGATCTTTAAAAATCTTTCTTTAAAATTTTGATTATATTTTAAGATAAAAGTTCTTAGATGTGATAATAAGATCATCAAATTTAATTCTTGAATACTATTAGCTTCAACTCACACATTTTTATTTTTAACTGATTTGTATTGTGTATTTTAAAGATAAGTGTGGAAAAAAATCATTAAAAACAAATACTTTCATGTATAAAATCTAGAACAAAGAAGATAATTTCAAACAAAACAATATAACAATATTAAATAAAATATAATATATTGTTTGAAAATTATTAGTATTGTTGATCATGATTTCTGACTCTTGACAAATAAATATTTCTATTAAAGACATAAAATTTCTACATTTAAATAAAAAATACTCACGGAAATCTCCAAACTACACGTCACTATTATTGATATGCTATTTTCTCCTCTCCATTTTAACTACCAAAATATGCGTAAATTTTTTCCAAAAATCACATGTTATTTTTCCCCATTTTCACTTTATCTTTAATATCTCTTTTCAATATGACTTTCTCAATGTTGAACAACCAATAATAATTTTACATCTGAACCCCCTTCTAGAAGGTGATGAATAATTATTGAACTTTCATTCTAAAATTGGAAGGGAAAATGGTAAATTTGACTGGTTCAGCAGACCATTCGCCTTTTCTTTTTTTAAACTTTTCCCAGGCTGAGTTTTTAGAATTAAAATAATCTCCTAGAAAAGAAAACAGTTTAATAATGAAAAAGAATTAATTTAATGTTGAGAACCAAGAATAAACTGGCGGCAGATGCTACAAAGTTGGGAAGCAGAAGTTGCAGAGAAATTTATATATCGTTTCCATGGCGTTCTTAAAATATGATATAAAGAAGATGATGCATTTTTCTTGTATTGCCATCCTTTGCTGCTCAATCCATGGAGGTAAAATCTACTTACAGTTTCATGTAATATTTAGGCATGAACGTTATGGTAATGATACAATTGGTAATTCATTAACTCTGTTGCTTCATTGCAGATGGGGAGAAAATTGGAGTCAACAACGGAAAGATGGCAGATGATTTGCCGCCAGAAGACGAGGTGGTAGTTTTGCTCAAGGACAACAATATTGGGAAATACAGGATTTTCAAACAGGAGCCCACTGTATTCAAGGCCTTTAAGAATTCTGGTATAGAAATAATGGTTGGGGTGGCTAATTTCAACTTACAGAACATGTCTTCCAACAAGAGTGCGGCGATGGAATGGGTGAATGAAAATATTAAGGCCTACTATCCTGCCACCAACATCAAATATATTGCCGTGGGCAACGAAGTCTTGGGAGTTCCATCGGCTAGCAATTATGTGCCATATCTGGTACCTGCCATGAAAAATATCCAAGAAGCTCTTACTAATGCCAGTCTGCAGAATAAGATCAAAGTTTCCACTCCTCTGGCAATGGACGTTATTGGGAACTCAATTTCTCCAAATAATGTCTCTCCATCCAAGGTTACATTCATTGATTCAGTCAAGGATCAGATGGCATCTATTCTTCAATTCCTGGAGGATAACGCCTCTCCTTTTTTGGCCAATGTATTCCCCTACAAAAGCTATCTGGACAACAGCTCCGTTGGTTTGGATTTCGCCTTATTTAACAGCTCAGCTCCTGTTGTAAGAGACGGAGATCTGATCTACAGGAACTTGTTCGACGCTATGGTGGATGCATTCTATTCTGGGATGGAAGGTATGGGATATCCCAACATACCCATTGTTGTGTCTGCAACAGGATGGCCTTCTAAGGGCAACGGTGATGTGACTACAATCCCGAATGCCCAAAACTACATTAACAATCTCATCAGACATGTTTTATCAAACGAAGGGACGCCCAAGAGGCCTGGCAGGAGCATGGAGACTTACATCTTCGCTCTTTTCAACGAGGACACCAAGACAAACGGCCAGGTGACAGAGAAAAACTATGGCCTTTTCTATCCTGATAAACAGCCCGTTTATTCTGTAGACTTCTCTCCCAGCTTTTCGAAAACAGTCACCATGCTCTTTTATATTGAAATAGATGAATAGATTAGGTGTAGTACTATGCAAAAGAGTGTGTTACAGAATATAAATGAATTATACTTGTGTGCAGATATGATAGAGAGTCCCAGTTCGTTGTCCTTTACCTTCCTTTCAATTATTGGTGAAACAACTCCAGTTAGTTGTATATCAGTTATAGCTTGTGTAGAGCTATAAATATGTAATACCGTTTGAAATTAATCAGTCTTTCTGCTTTTGCTACTGTTATATTTTCAATTGAGGTGTGGTTAGAATACCCTTCTAACCAGTTTATACCCTCTGAACTCTCCACTGGCAATTATATTTGCAGGTCTTATGGATTGATTAGTTTACCATCACAATAGTAATTGGTCATAATGATCTTTATATGAATAAGAGTGGAAAATATACCATCTTCCCATATGTGACAATGTTAAACGGATTCAATGTTTTAATTGTTACTTATAATCCAGTTAAAATATATTGCATTGCAAAGACCGTGGATAAATTCCTTTGATAAAATTCATTTTTTCATGAATCTAAGAATTTGGTGCCCTTATTTTCTAACACAAAATCCCACCAAGACTTGATCAAATCCACTAAGTTCTCCTACCTAAACCACATTCTTTTAATTTGAAATAACATCTTATCAGTGGATGATCTTCCTAAACACACAGTTCCTTTGGGAAGTGATCAGAGCTCGATATAGGCCTTGTAGACACCTAAAAGTTGCACAATGAATTAAGTGAATTTTATTCATTTAATTATTCTTAATTCTTCCTATTAATTAAATTAAGATTTAATTAATATACCCTTTTTCTATCGAAGCCATTTAATTAAATTTACATTTAACTAAACACCCTCCCTCTAGCCATTTTAATTAAATTTACATTTAATTAAAGATATCAATTTATCCCCTTTCCCATTTTAATTAAATCTACATTTAATTAAAATCTCATTTGCATTTAAATAAATCTAAATTTATTTATAAATCCCCCCACTTGCAAAATCCTACAAATGCAAGTTGCAACCAAATTGAAATAAAGCAATTTATTTTAATTAATTCTATTTTCCTTCACCCACTTGCATTTTCCTACATCTCCCACTTGCATCCTAAATCCTATTCCTAATTCTTCTAGAATCCATCTAATCCTAATCAATTAGCCCAAACCCATCCATTATCCCTTTTCCCTAAATTTGAGGAGGTCACTTCTCAAATTTGGAGTAAAGTCTTCAAAAAGCAATAAAGCCTTTATGTCTTCAACAAGTTAACCTTGAAAGTCTTCATAACCACTAATGGTTAACTCAACCCTCTAGCATGATTAGAGACTTTTTCTCTTAACTCAACCTTCATCTAACCCAAGGGTCTCATCAAGCATTCATTGCTTTGACCATGGTTATCCCTTTAACCTTTGCACAAGAGTTTACCTCTTGGGTAAAAGCTTTATCCATTGGATAACCCTAACCTAACCTTAACCCTTACCTCCTAGGGTAACCATGAGGTCTTCTCAAGCATTTAATGCTTCTTTCATCTCCTCTCAAGCAACCTCTTGTTGACAATTGTCACCATTTCATTGGTGAGAATTGAAAACATGGATTGATTAACTTTCAATCCTGACCCTTGTTAAGTTTATCCAATCTTGACCATCCATTGCCCTATTTACCCTATAAATAGAGCCCATTCCTTCTTCAAAACAATCAAGTCTTTGTGAATCAAACTTATAGTCTCATAACATTAAGCATATTATCTCTCTTTGATAGAATAGCATGTTAGATCATTTTGATAGCATTATAATCTTAGATATATCAGGTTAATCTCATATCATGTTAGCTTCATCTTAGTATCATTTTCATACTAGTTTAAGCTTCATATCAATATCTTGCATCCTCTCATCATCTAGTTTCATATCAAAATCATCACTAGGATCTTGGTTGCATTCCATTTAGATCTTAGAATCATTTAAATCTCGTTCTTTAGGTTGTCATCTTAAAGAATCAAGTGCTCTTCCAAGCTGAGAGCCACCTTGAATCTTGAAGATCCTTGGAGATAGAGGAACATGGAACGATTTAAAGAGTTTAGATTCATTTAACTTTGTTTTGTTTGGATTTCTAACCTCTAATGCAATGTTTCATGTGTGTGTTTGAATTGTTTTCTCCTCCTACAGGTTGATACCACATTTTTGACATACAGGCCTTATAATTAATTCTAGCAAATTAGCAAAATTCAACCACTCAGCCAAATAAAGAAACTGATCCAATGCTTCTAAGGTATTTGAGAAGCCTTCTCTTCTATCGTTGCAAGCGTATTGATTATTCTTATGAATCTCATCGGCTAAGTCTAGACTACTTCTATAAATCTATGAAATTCTTTTTGTGTTTTTGATTCACTATAAATTCCTTTACTCTTCTCTTTCATATTCAAAATTGCATTGAAATATTCTCCCATGATGAATTGGATCATATACATTGAATAAAATTAAGGTTAAATTAGAGAGACTCCTACCTTATACAACATCCAATAGTAGTGCAGATAATATGATTAATTAAGGATTTATTGGAATAATATAGAATTTTGCGTTTGTTAGCTAATAATTGTGTATCAACACAAATATCAAATCATATGTTGGAAAATCAAGGTGAAAGTACTACAATCTAAATCTTAAATAAAGTGTATATAAAAATGAAAATTTCAAGATTACATGCAATGATGTTTATGTGATTAACAAATTCAACAATAATAATATGACTTCAAATAATAGCATAACAAGTGACGGATTATTTACATGGAGAAACTATTATGAGAAAAATTTCACACCCAAAGAGATTTAATGCTTGCATTAATCTTTCAAATAAACTTACATCAATACATCTCTTTAAATTTCTTTAACACTTTGTTACTTATCTAACCCACAAAACAATCAACATACCATTAACCCAAGACATCAATTTATAGAAGATTTCAGTGTGAGATTATCACTAGGAAATCTCAAAACAAGTGGTAAAACCACATGTAAAAATAATACGCTGCCTTAGTGGACAAATTACAATTAATCATCACTAAGCCTTCATATGGATTCCTAACACAAAATCAATGAGAATTTTTGAATAGCGAGTGCTCCATAACTCATTGATGGTTTCTACAACTAACATGCACAACATGCAAACTGTAATGTCCCCACTTTGAAATAGAATTTAATAATAAATGATAATAATAAAATTAAAACATTAAAAACTAAATTAAAATATAAATAATATAATTAAATATGATTAATTAAAAATTAATAAAGTTAATGAAAAGTCAAAAGACATGAAAGAAAAAGTTGCAACTCCCTCAACAATGAGATATAAAAGGGAGAAGAGAACCTCATTTGAGAGGGGGGATAATTTGGAAATGAGAAGTGCACATCTGATTTAAATAATAAGTGCACATCTGATTATGGAAGGTTGTGTCCCTTTCAAAGGGTAGAAATAATGAAGAGTTGCACTTTCAAAGGGTGCTAATGGTGAAAGGGTGTGTCTCTTGCCAAAGGGCATACATGATGAAGAGGTGTGACCTCTCCCTCAAATTGAGAGATATAAAGGGAAGGAATCAAAAGAATCTAGTGACATCACCATTGATCAGATCAGATCAGAATTGTTATCAAGTTACAGGCAGTAACATTTGTGTTCTTGGTGGTATGCATGGGGATAGTGCTAACAGTGATAGCCACGTTGGAAGCAAAAACCACGGAAGGAGTAGAGCGTACCCAGCATATCCAGGATACACCACCGGCAAGTGAACGGTAAGTGGTTTGCCCTAAACCATAGGAAATACTTCATGAATAATGTCGTGGAATTTGAATCATACCGCAAGATAAATTAAAGCAAAATAGCCGGTAAATAACATAAATACATTCTAAATTAATATATCAGAGATGCATTTAGAATCAATGTTGCAGAGATACATTCAGAATTAGCATAATAGAGATGCACTCAGAATTATAATGACACTTCTAGAGACAGCGATACACTCAGGATTATAATATAATAGTGATATATTAGTGATGTTAAATAACAATTACCATAAGATTGTAGAGATACACTCAGAATTAAAATAGAGGAAATAGAGATTGCTTTAGAGGCAATTTACAGAGCTAGGGATCATTGAGGCATTTCAGAGCATAATTATATTTAAGTCCCTGATAATGTCTACGATGATTGCTCCCTTTAAAGGAGCCATAGAGACCAGAGGGCAAAATTGAATGCCAAGATTCCAAGAGGAATCCAGAGAGAGATTCATAGGGAATCTCTTAGAGACAATATATATATATATATATATATATATTGTAGATGTTAACCATATGCATATGTTAGAAATAGAGAAGCTTGAGCAGGGGTGGGATCTCTGCCAAGCTTTGAGAATATTAATGATTCCACTCATTAATAGAGATCCCAAATAGAGACCTTAGGAGGACGACATCCTGGGTTGCTCCTAACTGAGAAATATTTCTCAATAGAGGGTTGGGTCAATCCAAGTAAGGTCCAACTGAGTATTGTATCCTTTTTTATAGATAACAATAAATCAGTTAACATTATTTGTTAAATATGTAGAATAACGTATGGCATTCTTTCTTGTATAATTGCACAAATAAATATATATGTTTAATTATCTTTCATATTGTTTGTATACTAACGTTTGTTTGTAGGACTTGAACGCCAAATAATCCAATCCCCAACTGGGAACATTACACAAACCTACATGCTAGAAAATGCATAGGCATGCAAGTCCAAGTGGTGGACCCACTGCCAAAGTGGATGCCTACAAGAAATATTCTACCAATATGATATGTAATAATCATGGATGACTAGATCCACATGTATGAATGCAATTACAAATTTTCATAGGTGAATAAATATTAAATAGTTTTAGCTCATGACCCTAGGTATCCAAGTACACATTCCAAGAATCATGGATCTTCATAAAAATAACTTAATATTTCAAAATTAATGTCACCTAATCCTAACACCATCCACAAAAATTATTTATAAAAATAATGGTTAAGCTCACCTCTAATAAGATTATGACAACCAACATTAATTCTATTTGAACTTGATAATGCATCACTTGTTATGTGAATTTTGTCTCCTAACATTAAGCTATGATCTTTGTTGCTTTCTAAGGAGGAGTTTTCTCTCCTAGACCTTAGTATGTATTTCTTCATGTTCATCTATCTTTTTTCTTGTGTTGATTTTTCCTTTGTTTATTCATTTTTCTTTTGCTTTTATTTTCAAATCCTACAAAGATGTGCAAGGTCTTGTAAGATATTTGATTGATGCAACATGTGTCAAGGATACAAATATAATCCAAAACTAAATCAAATATCTATCAAACTCCTATGACTATTGCTAATCAAATTTAGTATGAACATCAATCATAACAATTCTAATATTCATCAAAATTGGTATTTTCTAATTGATTAAAGAAAGCACTATTTCAGGGTAAGTGTCATTATTTTTGCAATACTCTCTACTTTTCAAGTCATTTTTTTGTGATGATTAATTATCTATCACTTATATGTGGAATATATGCCTCCAAAATAATATCTCTAAGATATTTTATAAAAAAATTAAGTTCAATTATGATTAGGGTTAAAATAGAATTATATAATATTAGAATATATCTTATTGCAATCTCTTTTTTTGCACTTACAATTAAAATTAAATTAAATTGCATATAGTTTTAAGCTACAATATTTATAATTCTAAGTTATAATTATAATTGAAATTGTATAGATTATTCTATTTTTAAATTATATAATTTCAAGGTTATGATTAGACTTCTAGAGTAAGGTTGACGAATACTTTAATAATCAACTGATTAAAACCATCGCACTTATTCTTTATATGACAACATTATAATAGTTTTAAAAAAATGAGATACTCATAGTATTATATTTATTACTTCTATTGAAATATTAAAAAGGGTAGTATTCACCACCATGTGGAACATGTTTTTTAAAGAAAGGCCTAAAAATATGATTATAAGCAATTTAGAAAAACAAAGACAAAGATAGATTATATAAGACTATTCTTGAAATATATAATTTTGTGGCCAGTAGAGTTCATGGATTTTTTATGTGGATGGATAACATAATAGAACTTTCTAATTGTTGGGCCATGGACCTCCTATCTCATCAAAAATTGGTGTATGCTTTTGGATTTTTTTAGAAGTCTTTTTGTGCTTTTGTAATACAATTTTAAAGATGATATTAGTAGTTGAGACAATCTTGATATCAAGATCCCTTCAACTAGTTGACTTTGAGCCTTTTCTTTAGGAACTACCTCTTTTGTGTCATTTTCTTTGTCTTTGTCTTGTCTTGTGTTTTGTGTATCCTACTTTATAGATGTTCCTATGTGATTTGATAAGATCTTAAGATCGGGAGATTTATTCTCTTGAATTAGTGTCATCTTATCCCTTGATGTTTTTTTCTTGGTTGCTTCCTCTACTTTACCATGACTATGAGAGTAAGTTCATACTTTTGGTAAAGTGGGGGATAAATATAGAGTTGTAAATTGTAACCCTTTATAATTTTACACTTTATTTGGGACCCAATTTTAGTGTTCTCTTCCTCAATCGTTTCAAGCCTATTTTGGCCCTATCCTACCCTATGATTTAATCGTTTATCCCACAATTTAACTATCATCAAATACTCAAAGTAGGATGTGATTTAACATCACAATCCATGACACCGTAACTCCATTTCAAAGGCCTTATTTTGGTGGGACTAGGATGCCCTCAAACTATATCTCACCAAAATTCCCCAAAATTGTACCTATTGCTAGTGTCAACCTTCACAATTTGAATTTTAATCTCAATTTTTGTACATGACTTTTTTTTGTTGACCTAAATTTAGAAATACCTTGTGAATCCTATATAAAGTAATATTTTATGATTCAAAAATTCTAAGATATTCTAAGAAAGGATTCTAATGATCTAGCATTATCAAACAAGCGCTTTAGATCTAAGTATTCATTACATTGAGTAGCAAGCTAAAATAACCTACATACAAGTATGAATTCATGATTGATTTTATTATGTTTGTCATTTTATTGAATTAACACTTGGAGGACTTGTCAAAAGATAATTGCATCACCAATATTATCATTCCTAAGGTATAATCATTTTATTTATGATTTAGCCTCTATCATCCCTAATAGCAAGCTCTCTTTTTATCAATTATAGCTATTATGGAGGTGGGAACACCAAGACAAGGTTTGACTTGGGCAAGCCCCTATACAATACAACCATTTTCTCTATTTTTATGTGTGTAGATTTAGATTTGACAACAAAATGAGGATATAGGTATGTAGAGAAGTTTGCGATAGATAGTTTTAAGTTTTAGATAGGCAAAAACCCTTGGACTAGGGCATCCTCCAACCATGTCGGACACTTTTTGACTAATTTTCTAGGAGGTGGGCCTATGGGACCTCCTAACTATATTTCTTCCACTTTTTGTTAGTTTGGAGACCCTTAGGACTATAGTGCCCTTCAATCATGTCTGAGACTTACAACTCTATATTTTACCAACAAGTTCTTTATATCTCATTCCTAGATCTAAGCTATTGTGTTAGTTTTTCATTTTGTATTTCATTGTTTATGCTAAAATTTATCACTTCGTAATCATTTAACCTAGTTCATTTCCACAAACTTCACAATCTAAATTCCATTACAACAGAGGAATATAATCTCGAGTGTTGAACTATCTTATAGTATTGTAGATGGACCTAATTCCCATTTCAATGATATGCAATGGATATTTGAGATATTAGTTCATGTTCTTAGGCTAGGAGCTCATTTCCCCACATATCACTTCTTATGACTTATTTTGTGATTTCTTTATAGTAACTCATGCCTATTTCAAGAATCAAGATTGTTCCAATGATATGTTCATTTTGTGGGTACAAAAAAATCAAATAGTGCCATCTCACACAAATATTGTAATATTAATTATTATATTTTAATTAATAATTTTAGTCTATAATTTTCAATCCTTACATACTTTTATAATATTATTCTTTCTTTTGTGAGTGTTGTACAATCTCTCATATCTATCTCAAAAATTTCTAGAATTATTTCAATAACAAGATGTAGTAGGGACGTGTCTTCAGGGATATGAACCTTGGTAGATGGCTTTCAATATCTCACACCATCATCCTCACCAATTGAGCAAAAACCCTTTGGCGTTTTTTATAATTTAAAAAAAAATCTTTGCTTTCATTTGATATAGTCTTTTTAAATTTTAATTGTATTTTACACACACACAAAAGAAGCTAAATGGGGCTTTGAAATTATCAACTTTAAGCCTTGAATACTATTACATTTGACTTGACTTACTTCTATTTTAAACTAACTTATGTTGTCTATTTTGAAAAAGATTAATTAATAAATATAAGTGAAATTTTTTTGTTAAAAAAATACAATTTAAAACTAATGCATACAACAATATCAAACAAAATATGTACATCTTTTTTACAAACAATCAATATACTATTATTTTTTTCTTTTTTATTTTAATTAAAAAATAATTTTGTTTAAAAATATAAATATCACCCTCTCAAATTATTATAATAGAATTCACCTTCAATCAAAAAATCATCATGAAAACAATTTTCATAGAAAATATGAGAGATACTAAAATCTAGAACAAAAGAAAATCATTTAAAATTAATACATAATATAAAATAATATATTCCACATCTTTATAAAAGTTTTTTTTTCGTGTGACTAACAACCATAAAAAAGTCAAATAATTAATTTAAAAATCATGGATGAAAACAATTTTCATAAAAAAAACAAAAGAAAATAATTTAAAATTAGTACATAATATCAAATAATATATTCCATGTCTCTATAAAAGATTTATTATTTTTTCACGTAATCTAACAACCATAAAAAATCAAATAATCCATTTTAAAAATTAAAAAAAAAAAATAGACCTTAAAGAATATACCGAGTTTTCAACGTAATAGTAAATTTGACGGAGTGTTCTTCTTTTTATTATCTTATATTTTCTCTCGTACATAATTGTTTAATATAAAATTTTCTGATATAGAAAAAAAACAGTATCAGAGTGAAAGAGAATTAATCTAATATTTTAACAACCATGGTAAAACCTGGCATCGAATGCAGCGCAGTTGGGAATTAAGCAGAAGTTGCAGGGAAATTTATTTATGGTTCACATGGCTTTCCAAAGATTGTCTACTTTGCTTGTTTTGGCATCCTTTTCAAATCGGCTCTAGAGAGAAGACGTAGCAGGGACCCTTCTGTCGTTCCCCCTAAATGGAAAATTATTCAGAATTGGGTCGAACCACTTTTTCACCCAATTGTGGAGGACCTCATGATGTGCCACAGAACTCATCTCAAGGATGTTCTCACATAGCCTGAGTCAAGTAATGGGGCTACTTTGTGAACACTAGTCTTACTGCTAGAATTGGTTTGACTTGTGGAATCCTAATTTCTAAAATCCTTTCTTACAATTAACAACCTCAAGAACATTACAAGATTTTGATCCACCAATCATATCTTACTTTTTCAAGGACAATGATCTCATTGCTTATATTAAGATTTTTATGCAAACCTCCATTTTTGGATTGATACATAATAATCATGCATTTGTGTGTACCTCATATATAATTATTTATGAAAATTATATCATATTATTTTGAGGGCACATATGATGAACCAACAGCCATCTTAGATATAAAAGGAGTTACAATGTACTCTTCAAACATAATGATAATATATACGCCCCAACCCTATTCCGCTCTCTATAGAAAGATAACATAGCATAGACCATTGGAGTGCAATTCTTTTATAAGATGTCACTGTATTCCTTCTCTTGCATGTGTTTTGTATGTGTGAACCTCTTTTTATGAGCAATAAGACACAAAGACACTAATTTTCAAGGTATAAAACATAGTCTCTTCACAAGTGTAAGTCCTCCACCTATATAAAGTATAAGATTTCCATCAATTTTCTTTATGGTGGTATTTAATTATCTTTCTTTTTCAAGAGGGATTATAAGTACTACAATATTTGTGATCGTTATATTCATCAATAAAAGTTAACTTTCACCTTTATTATGACATGACTTTATATTGATTTTTTAAATTTATAATTGAATATCAACTTAGTTGATATTAAAATAATATATTTTTAATATGATATCAAAATTACGCTGCTAAACCTTGGAACTAAGTGTTTCTGGCTTATTATAAATTTAATTTATACTTGTAAATATTTTGTTATTTACCTAGAATACACCAGAAAATGATTGAATCAAAAAAAAATTTGATGAGACTTCAAAGAGAAACCTTAAACCCAGTGGTAGAGATGTATTGCGAAAGATCACAAAAGATATATCCTTGCAGAAAGATATGTATTCCTTGGAGAAGCAACCGACAATCTAGTAGAGTTTAGAGCCACCCTAGTAGGAGGACTAGAAGTGGGTAAGGATCTGATTGAGGGAGATTAATTAATCACCATCAATGCAATAAGACAAAACTCAACACCTAACTGGAACATGGAATGACAGCTAAAACCAATTTGTGAACTAATCAAAACATTTCAAAATTTCAAATTGACTCATGTGTATCGGGATGGAAATGGCTCAGTTGACGAGCTTGCCAAGCTGGCTTCGGAGAGAATTGCATCATACCACATGTACACCCGTGTCAAAATTGAATGGTGAAACCGACACGACATTTAATGTTTTTTAAAGATGGCAGCATGAAGGCAATGGCTACGCAGCGGACAAAACGGCCCGCCCGTGCCATGCCTTCCCATCCCCATCCCCATCCCCATCTCCCATACCATCACCGTCCACTCAAACTCACTCGGGAAACGAAATACTCGTGTTACCTCGACTGCTGTGCTGACTACCCCGTGCTGCCGTGAAAAGGAAGGAGCTATTTTTTAATCTTTATTTTTTATTTGTTCATTTTTATATGAAGTATTATCATTTTATTTGTTTTTTTTATATGAATTTTTAAATGTCTAATTTTTTTAATAAAAACTATATAAAAGAATTTTATATGTTATTTTTTTATTGCTTTATAAACATGTATAATTTTTTTAATTTAATTATATAAAATTTTTATTGCTATAAAATTTACTTAAAATTATAATGCTTAAATTTTAACTAAATTTATAAAATTTTAATGTTTAAATTTTAAGTATCATTATAAAACTAATTTTAAGTAAATTTTTTTAGTAATTTATTAAAGAAATAATTTTAAAATTTACTTTAACTTATAATATTACTACAAAAATTTACTTAAAATTATAATGCTTAAATTTTAAGTAAATCTATAAAATTAATTTTAAGTAAATTTTTATAGTAATTTTTTCATAATTGTTTATAAAATTAATTTTAAGTAAATTTTTATAGTAATTTTTTCATAATTGTTTATTTTTAAAACATCTATAAAATTTACTTAAAATTAGTTTTATAATGATACTTAAAATTTAAACATTATAATTTTATAAATTTAGTTAAAATTTAAGCATTATAATTTTAAGTAAATTTTATAGCAATAAAAATTTTATATAATTAAATTAAAAAAATTATGCATGTTTATAAAGCAATAAAAAAATAACATATAAAATTCTTTTATATAGTTTTTATTAAAAAAATTAGACATTTAAAAATTCACATAAAAAATAAAATAAAATGATAATACTTCATATAAAAATGAACAAATAAAAAATAAAGATTAAAAAATAGCTCCTTCCTTTTCACGGCAGCACGGGGCAGTCGAGGTAACACGAGCATTTCGTTTCACGGCAGCACGGGGCAGTCGAGGTAACACGAGCATTTCGTTTCCCGAGTGAGTTTGAGTGGACGGTGATGGCATGGGAGATGGGGATGGGGATGGGGATGGGGATGGGAAGGCATGGCACGGGCGGGCCGTTTTGTCCGCTGCGTAGCCATCGCCCAGCATGAAAGGCACGAATGCCTCTGGCGGCATGTTTTGCTAATATTATTTATGCACACATCAACGAACGAAATTAATGAATGGGCGCAAAACGTTGAGTGATCAGAGTTGGCAAAGACGAAAGACAGACTTCTCACATGATCACACTCACTTCAAAATCTGCAATGGCTCAATCTAGTACAGATTGCAGAAGATTTAAAACGACTTTAAGGAACGGATGCCATGAGGATTTGAGGTGGGGGACAGGAGGCTCTATTTTCAGATGCACAGATTGCAAATGTCCTATCTTGGGGAGATAACAGAGAAAACACTCTAATCCATACTAAACTATTCAAATGACTTGGTGATTCATGCTATGAAGGCAATTCTCGAGTTGGAATTTCTGCAAGCTGACGATAGGTATCGGGTAAATATTAATGTCTCTTCCATGTTCTTGGTGGTAGTGTTGATATAATCCAGATATACTTTTTTATGATATCTAAATATAGTCCAGATATACTTTTTTTATGGTAGTTAATATTTTTAAATTTAGAAAAGCATCATTTTAAAGTTGGATGCCTTCCTACTATATATAGATTGTCTGCAAATTCTTTCTTCAATATAATACATTGAGTGCTTACCAAACCCATAAAATATTATATGTTGCTTATTTCTATATTAAAACATTTTGACTATAGTTAAATATATAACTATATAATACATGTATTCTTACTTACTTTGATTATAGATACAAGATGTAAAATGATGGGAAACTTCAAATTAAGAAGTCCTTAGTGTCATAGGTATTTTATAACACTTGAATTGTATGTTTTTTTTAATATTCATAGGTATTTTATCACTTGAATTGTATGTTTTTTTCAATAATGTAAGTGGGAAAGGACCTCCCCCTTAAAATTAAATTAATTCAATTTTCATAAATGAGATAGAAAATTTTAGGTTTAAGATCAATTAAATGATTCAAAATGCGAGATCATCTTAATGTTTTTCTAAAATCAAATTTCGTGATTGTAGTTTTATACCATCTTGACATTATACTATATTTAAAAATAAAGTAAAACTGAAATATACACTCATTAAAATTATTGTTAAATTTCATATTATTTCTTTTTTCTTATCATTTAATAGATTTAAAAGTTAAATTTAAATTTTTATATAATTCATATTATTTTCAAAATCTTCTAGAAAAATTTCAATAATTTATAATTAATAAATATTTTCAACTTACTTCCTCTTTAAATAAAAAAATTACCTCAATAATTTATAAAATCCACTTTCCATAACAATCTTCCAAATTAAAAACACACTTCACTTTTATTTTTTAACATAAGAAAAACCTAACAAACACAATTATCATCAACACAAAACCTGTTTTATTTATTTGCAATGCAAAAAGCAGATGAGAAAAGTACAAGCCTTTATTTTTTACTTAAAAAATATGTATAACATAAGTAATAAAAGAAAAAGAAAAACATGAAGATGGAACACTGTACATATATTTGCCGGGACATTGCGAGAAGAGAAATATTCTAAAATCTAAAGATAATTTAAGAACCTATGTATATGGGAGACTATACTGGTAAGAACCTACTTCCTGTAATGCTGCACATAGTTTTACCAAAAATTGTCAGACTTCACAGTAGAATTTAACCTAAACACTGAAACAAACTATAATGCCTTCAAAATGAAGACACAAACCCTAACTCATACCAGAAATTTAACCACAATATCAATATTGAGGCCAGAGGAAAGCTCCCATGGCAAAATTTCGCTTGTAGGCAAGATCACCTGTAAGTGCCAAACCATACTCCTGAAACAGAAGATCCAGCCTCCATTCCGGCATGGATTCATAGTCAGCCTTGGAATACCTCGGATAATTCAAAGGCATCTGAAAAACGCAGACTTCTCCATATGCCAAAGCCCTGCGCTCACTCTCACAAAACCTAGCCTGTGCGGGCTCGGCACCTTTCTCCCACCGTAATTTCTTCAGCAGATTTTCAAGCGAGCTCACGCGGCGCATAAGACTGTAAATGCCTTTACGCTCCTGCTCTGCCTCAACCTCCATGCCTGGCATTTTACCTTACCAGGACTTGAAAATGCCTTTCACAGTTCTGAAAGTCGGAGGGAAGGAAAGATATAAGGAGAATGCGTGGGAAGCAAGTCACAAGTAATGTAATTAAATTAGACACGACATGGGAGCGCAATAATTGGGCATATATTCGTCCGACGGTTACGGATTCCCCAAAGTGTTGTTAATATTTACTGACGCTCTACTCTCGTGCGTCGACGTGGCAATCGAGTTTGGAGGGTTGTTGAGAATGGTAAACCCTAATGGCCGTCGGTTACCAACTTTTTGCGGGTATTTATATCGTGCGAGGAATTCGTGAGGAGCGTTGCGTGTTCCAGACGTTAATTTTATGGCATGCGGTGCTTTATTTCGGGGGTGTGTGTAGAAACAGAATGAATGTTCTGGAATAACATGTGGAGGAAATTTGCTGTCCCTAGTTTTAGAATTTATGATCGAAGAATCATGTTGATATTGTTGTTTTCTATCAAAACATGTTTAGAGACATAATTAAGAGAAGCTTGCTAACTTGATAGATGAATGAGATCTTTTAGACCGAGCCAAGCTTGGAATTTGACAGCCACTTGTAAATTGTAAGATGAAAATTCTATGAGGATTTTCAATCAATTAAATGGTTTTCATTTGATTTTATAAAAAAATATAAATTATCATAAATTATTATCAATCAATTTATATTTTTTACAATAAATACTATAAAATGATATATAAATTAATATATAAATTAGAATATTATATTATATTTATCTATAATTTTTTTTTTAAATTTGTTTACTAATAATTTAAAGGCTCGTATGTACAGTCTTACAAAAATATAGCATGTCAAGTTAGACAGTCTAGTAGACTTTGAAGTTGTAATATATGGTCTAAAATTGAAAAATGGTTTTTTAGACCATCAAGTTTCAAGCCTTGATCGAGCCTGCTAGTAAACCCAACTAGTATACTTATATTTTAAAAAATTTATGTAAAATTCACCGAGAGATATCAAATTTCAAAATATTTAACATTCATAATTTATATATTTCACTGTATTTCTATGTGACAAATGAGAGCTATGCAAGAAAATACTTACAACAATCAAAATATTCACTATTTATTAGAGGCACTATGTAAGAAGATGAAAATAACTCAACATATACTTTATAAATCACCATATTGATAGAAGAAAATGTATTTACATATAGCATTTTCAAATAGAAACCTTACATAATATCCCACAATTGATAAAATATGGATAAATCACCATACTTTCTATTTGACAAACGAGCGCTATTTAAGAAAATACTTGCAACAATCAAAAGATTTACTATAAATATCTTATTAGAGACATCATGCAAGAAGATGAAATATGCATCATCATTATTGAGCATAGAAAGATAGGCCTATAAAATATAAATTAGTTCCATCATAATTTAGATATTGTTAGTGACTGCATGCTCTATTATCTAACACTAATGAATAGATTTTATTATATTTTAAAATTCCCAGCTGTGAAGATCAAATATAAATAAAATTTTAAAAATAAAATTAAAAACAAATACAACCAAACAAAATAAATCAAGATACTAATACACATAAATACTACGCAATCAACTTAGCTGTAAACAAAATCACACCAAAAATATCAATGGACCCCTCCACGAACTTTTCCCAACAGCATATCAAATGTTTTGTCAAATTTGGCAGCCTATGTTGTGTGGGAAACATGAGCCTGCATTTTCTTCCACAATGTGATCACTAATGGCGGCCTCTATCCTACCTGGATTTCTCAATAATGAAGGACCTACTCAAAGACAAGAAAACAATTCATCATCAAATTATTTCTTCCAGTGTAGATACTAAGCATACAAAGAGTAGAGAAATAATTGAAAATAATATGTTGGAAGTCGCTCATAATCAAATAAGCATTGCATATATGACCCTTGGGTTGAATTTGCAATGCATAGGAGAAACTTTTGGGACAAGAAGGTGGAGAATGAAGCCGTCTTGAATGCTTGTCCTCCCATGAGACTGCCTAAAAATGCCCGTAGAGTGAAAATGAATTATTCTCAAGATCTAATAATACTTTTTTGGAAATAGGAATGAGAACATCAACCAATGGTTTGCATTTCTCAAATACAAGATCCCCTCTCAAAATTGGCAAAACCAATTAAATTAAGTGGAGGTGCAAACCACATATCAAAACCCTCATCATAGAATCGGAATGGGAAACAATCTTGGGCTATAAATAACACTCAACCATTTGGTGAAACAACTATAGCAGTTAGAGACAAAAATTTGGAAGGTGCAACTGCTTATAAACAAAGTGTAGAAGAACAAAGCTCACCTCGAGGTTCTTAACTAATCATCGCTTTTCAAAAGTAAGATGGCCCATTGAAATTGCATGGTGCATCTATATCTGTATCTGGGTATGTATAAATATAGGATCTATTCTCGTCTCTTGTGGAAAAATTTATCTTTGCTCAATCAAAGTGCAATAATTAGTATGAAATAATTCCTCTACAATGATATGATGCAATGTATACATAAGGTGAGTGAAATCTAAGTGCGAGAAATTGAAAGTGATGCAGGAGCATCCCTGGTTCTTGGCAATCTTGCATCAACCAAAAACATTTTTTTTTCAGTTTGTTCATGTTTTGCAGTTTCAACATTTCTTTTTGCATTTTCTCACTGGACCGTGCAAAGCTGGATTATGCTTGTGAACATAATTATCTTCCTTATTCCTGAGCCAATTCCTGAGCCACGGGACGTTTGGATCTTTTTCTGAAAAGTTAGCGCTTCTGGATTCCAAGACAATTTTCTAGCTTAGAACACCAGAGCCGCTTGGACCTATTTGCTATTGGCGAATATTGTGGATCCTTTTGTAGCTTGTGGAGCCCCAATTTGTTGATTCCAGTGTTCCTTAGCATGTGGCCGACCTTCCCTTTGATCCATGCTTCATTCTTTGGATTTTTCAAAGGATTCTCTTTAGCGGAAGTTGACCTGGTGGTTCTACACGTTTGATCATGTTCATCATTGTTTGATTCTTCTTGGGCCGATCGGATCCCTCTAGACCATATAAATCAATGTAATTAAGCATCATAAATCACCAGAGAGAACATAGAAGATATATCTTAGGATTTAGAGGTCTGGAGTTAACCGATTACGTAATTGAGCATGTATGTAGTAGGCTAGTGAGACGAATCTTGTAGCCTGGATGATACCAGTCATTTGTAATTAGTTTTCATGATCTAATTCACTCAGTTTTGCATTGCCTCCATCATCTTGTCTTGATTTCGTTGTGTTTACTCTTGTTGTATGGTTTGAATAGATCTCATTGAGGTCCCTCCTAATCATGACTACACCAGAAAGGAAGAATATCTCTGCAATTTTTAAATCATAAAATTTTACTATAAACAAAACATGACTAAAGTAACCATTTTTACCATATCTTTCCCTGCACTCAAATATGCCTATTACAATCATCTTACACTCTTTTAGCCAAAAGGAAGCAGGGATAGACAAATGCAAATGGACAACCTGAGAATGAAAAAAGGATACACATTCAATTAGACAAGCAACAAACCTCACCATTTCATAGAATATAAGGGAAAATTTATGGAAGCTCAAACACCTTACCATGCCTCACCGTCCCTAGAAGACCATATGTTATAACCAAGACACTACCACTCTCCCGTTATGGTCAATACAACATTTGAGTTGATAATATTTTTCAGCTTATTCTAAGCACAGGCATGTAGCTTTAAACATTGATTCATTTTTCTTCAAAATCTATTTCATCACCCTCTCTTAAATAAACTGATTCTATTTTTTATGAGCATGCATGCAATATGTGAAGGTTGATTCTTTTCCTTTGACACTGGCTATATTTAGGGAGTCGTTTCAACTAGAATCATTTATGTGGAAATTTTTTATAGCAGTGTACTTGGCAAGTCCCTTGCTTATAACTAAGGTTTCAGGGCCACATCATCAAATATGATGCCACATCACAAGAATTGGGACTCACTCAACTACACCATTGTCTATGCAGCACCCAAACTTGCCATTTGACCGTGCTTTTTAAATAATTAATAATAAAAATATAACAAGGATTCTGGGTGTTGGATAGACGTTACCCTCAACTACAAGGTCTTTTCCCCTAGATTTAAGACGTGAAAAAAATGATTTAATAAAATGTGTTCAAAAGTTGTTTGTCTTTATTTCTAAATGTTTGAATCAATTAAGACGATATCTATATATATTGTTCAAAAACTTGTTCACTTGATAGATGAGGGGTTCTCATAGGTCAAACATCTTAACAAACTAAATTAATGATAATGAGAGATATTGAAAATGCATTCATAAACACGCAAGTGGCCTATATATTATGACACAAATTCGATCCATTTAATTCTCATTAATAAAAGTAAATATTCTAGTAATTGTTGGTTTTGTGTTCTATTGTGTTTTGTTGGTCTTCGGGTGTATTAGTTCTTATTGTGTCAATTGATCTTCATATTGAGTATTTCACTTCTCATGAGACTCTTGTTCTCTATGATGTGGTTATTGTGTAAGGGTTTGAGCTCTATCCCACTTTATCTAATCAAAACACTTATGAATTTTTCTTCCATAATTTATAAATTATTTATTATTTTAATTAAAAAATTATTAAAAAATTTCAACTACAATCTTAAAAAATTAACCACTAATAAAATATTTCTAAAATCTATTATTCTGATTTTAAACTACAATTTATCTTAACCTATTTAAACAAGATGATTTTAATAAAACATTTTTAAAACTATTTAAAAAAACAAAATAAAGAGAACATAGTATGATGGAGTAATTTAAGAGACAACCTGCCACCTCTACACTTGCAAACCTAAGACTCAATCTATACATAGCATTACACCAAACAAATTTTAACAATGGTAGTTAGCTTGAATAAATATGGGAAAGGAGTGAAAAATAGATAGGCGTATAAATAAGCACAATAAATCCCGTCATCATCATCTATCCAAATCATAAATCGAGTACAAAGACTTGTCACCAGTTGATCATACGTCCATCCTAAGCCTCTATGATGTTTCAACTACCCATCTTATGAAGTTTACCTATAACCCAAATGTGCTGGCCAAAGTTTCTGTATGAAAAAAAGAATGGAAAGAGAATTCATATCAACATTGGGATTACATTTTTATGATTTACTGGAGAACATTAAAATTAGAAGCATATCAAAAATAGAGAAAATTTTGAAAAAAAAAACATTAAGTTAAACAATCTTTTCTCAAATTTATGAGTGTAGTCTGTAATTTTATTTTATTTTTTCATTAAGGATAAGATATAGATTGATAAAAAAAATTCTTCACAACTTTAATAAAAATATATATATAACACTCTTCTTTGCGAAACTATCAAAATATCATTGTCTTCAATAATTTTTTAATACTCAAATCAACCATGGTGAAGCAGAAACCATAACTCGAACACATCAAAACAGATCTTTCTTATTTCTATTAAATAAACCAAGTGTTACAAAGACCTTACAATTTATATCTCCCATTGCCCCTTTAAACCATAAACCATAAACCAGAAACACACTAATAGACTTGAAAACTAAAAATTCATTACACAGGGTGTAATAAAATCTCAGGTGCACTGATCGGGCCAGAGAAAGGCACCAATTGCATAATTTCGCTTGTATTCCACATCACCCGTGACATCGAAGCCATAGTAATGAAATAGAAAGTCAAGCCTCCATTCCTCCATAGATTCGTAGTCCGCCTTAGAATAGTTAGGGTAATGAAGAGGCACCCGAAACCCATCTGAATGCGCCATTTCCATTTCTTCTTTTCTCTCTGCACTTCTTTCCCACCGCTATTTCCTCACCAGATCTTCTAATGAATGGACGCGCTGCCTCAGCCGGATGAAGCTTTTTCTAATGAATGGACGCGCTGCCTCAGCCGGATGAAGCTTTCGCCCGAATGTTCATCATTATCATGCCTCTGCTGATCCTTAACACCTCTCTAACTATCCACGCTAGACCTTTTTTTGTGTTGATTTGCTCTGATTACATAAGATATGGGATATATAAATATATTTGCCTAATTTGCTCTCACCACTACCAGAGAGGTGGAGAGAATACTTGTGAAGGAAGAAATTAAGTTAACGAAGAGAGGTATTAAATAGCTTCAACGGTACAGGATGCTCAACGTGGTCCACCTCGCCGATATTTTGGTGGATTTTGAACTGAATTTTGGCACGTTGCATATGAATTGAGAGTCCTGGTTTGTGAGAAGAAGTTTGCAACATGCATGATTACACCACTCTCCAAACATCCCGTGTTCCCTACTGCTTACTGAATTAGCCGTTAACGTGTCTTTTTTATCGCCACTTGTTACTTCTATTTAAGAGATCACAGCGACTTCCTACTTTCTCATTGAATTCCAACGGTCCATTTTTAGCCAGCCTTCGAACTAATTTATTTGTTGAATGAAAATTTATGACAGTTGTAATTTTTTATATTTGGAAATATTATAGAGAGAGATTGATTTTTCTCAAGCATCTATATTTTCATTTAGATATAATAGAGGTTCCAAAAGGATGTCATAGGCTTGAATCACATACATTAAGCTTTGATTTCTACATTTTCTAGATTTAATATGTTGCTTAGAGTGTGGGGTTTAAGGTTAGTCGATATCATATATAGGCAAAAGGATATCATATATATAGACATATTCTAGCATTCGTGATCCAATTTACGAAATATTAATTAATTAAGATTGAGGTTGGATTTAGAACTAGGATTAGGGTTACAAGATATAAAGTCTATACAAAATATACATTAGGAGGAGGATCATCTAAATTTGTATTATAAACATATCTTAAATACATCTTGTAGACACCTAAAATTGTCGTGTCTAATTAAATAAATATTTATTTATTTAATTATCTAAGCTTAATTCTTCTATTAATTAAATAAATCTTTATTTATTTAATTAATTCATTTATCCTCTTCTAGCCTTATTTCTCATTTAAATGAATACATTTATTTATTTAAATTATCTTTTTCCTAAATTAAATAAATATTTTTATTTATTTAATTATCCCACTTCTTCTATTAATGAAATAAATCTTTATTTATTTAATTAATTCATTAGTCTTTTCTACCCATGACACATGTCATTCATCTCTTAATTCATACACTACCTACCCCTTTCATTATTTTATTATTTCTTTTACCTACCCTCTAATCATAGCCGACCTCCTTTTACACCTCTCAATCTTATCCCTCCATTTCATATAGTGTCTTCTATATAAGGAGATGCTTCCTTCATTATCAGACCCTAATCGTTCTATGCATCCTAATCATTCAGGCTAATCATTTACTAGACTACACTACGATCCTACTTGCAACCACATTCTGTTCTTTGTTGAGCTCTTGTGCATATAAAATCTGAGAGCAAATATATCAAGCAAGATCAATGGAGATAGGAAGAATGGAGATTCAAACCCTATTGGACATGTGATGGTATAATCTTTGTGACTTCGTTTGATTTGCATTGTCTTAGGTAATCTTCATATGTTATGGTGGATCTTTGTTGTTGTTAGGCTAGGGTTTTGTGGTTGAATTCATTTAGCCTTTCAATATTGGTATTATTGTCATCCATTTTCACCATATACATTTTGGCACGCCCGGTGGGACTCTTGTCCCTTTTTGCATTTAACATCTTGTTGCAGATTTTGTATTTTGAAGTTGCAGATCCAACGTTTTCGACAACATTTTGATATTTCCGCGTCTCTGTACTTTCGGATCGCGTTTTTGATTTTCTAGCGCGTCTGCGACATCTGGAGCCACGTCTGTGTTATTGGCGATATTTTATTTTGCAGGTTCCAGGAGAGCGTGTCTGTGTTGTGAAGTCGCGTCTGCGCTGTTTTTATCCTCGTCTGTGTCCAGGAAGCGCGTCTGTGTTCTGTAGGCGCGTCTGTGCTCCACAGAACCGCATCTGTATCACCCAGGCGCGTCTGCGTTGAGGGTAACCGCGTCTGTGTTCACCAGTTTCAAGTTTTGGGTTTTTATTGATTCAGTTTTTCGGATTTTGCATTTAGGGTTTCAGATCTGGTTTATTTTGAGCTAACATTTTCAGATCTAGCTAACAAAATTGGTGCAGCTTGTCTTGAAGGCTAAATCATTTGGTTGAAGGCCCCTATTTTCACAAAGTATTTTGGGTTTAAAATTTACCTAACTTTTGTGCTTGCAAGAAGGGGTGATCATTTGAAATAATCCAAACTACTAACAAATCTTTGTTGCAGGACCTTGGCAAGGGTTTTTTTTTTAGATTTTATTGTGTGCCTTGTTTTCATAGACTAGCAAACACTTCAATTGGTGCACTAAAATTGAATCATTGTCTTTTGTGTCTTGAGCAATAGGCTCTTTTTGTTTAATCTTTAGAGGGCCTGTCTTCCCGTGTGGTCATTAGGACTACTAGTGAGAAGAGAATGACCCAAGTGGTAGCAAAAGAAAAGCCATCTTCTTCCAAACCACTATAAATAATTGTATTCATGGTGAAAACTATGAATAACATGTGCTGATTAGTTCATACCGACACTATGTCTCCCCATAAACCCGTTTGATCAAATTTATTTGATCAGTTGTAGGGCGTAACCCCTACCGGCTGGGAGCCTTCTGTATTTACAGAGCTGAAAGTGCCGCGTGTATGGCCACACGAGCAGATGCCCTTACTAGCACCTTTCTGTTTTAGAAGCTCAAATCCTTCTAGTTGTTGGGGTAGGAGGTCGGACCTCTGGTAGTGGCCCACACACATACGGTTCTTAGTAGAGATACAAAGTTCGCCACAGGGAGTTTTCGTGGGGACTGATGCTTGGCTGACCCGAGAAGTGAGTGCCGAGGGTGGAGCCAGTGAGGTCAAGCATCGAAGTATACGCTCTGAATAGCGTAGCCTCGGGGGTAAAACCCCATGTGGGATCAACAACTATTGTCTCGGCCAACCATAAGAATTGTGCTTGACTTATTTTAAACATTCAAAACATTCAAGACCAAACAGCAATACTTTGTGTCTTTTGTGTCTTCAAATGTATGCAAAACATTTTTACATCAAACAACACACTTTTCTTGGAGTCATTTTGAGTCTAGACACTTGCAAACATTGAGTCCTCATCAACATTGTGTCCTCTTGTCACAAAAAATAGTCAAACAGTCAGATTTGGTCACAACAAAACAACTTCACGGATTGCAAAAATTGTGCAAAATTTGCAGAAACGCGTCTGTGTCGGGCATAATAGCGTATGTGTTGTTTAGCCGCATCTGTGAAGGGCAGAATCACGTCTGTGTCCACAAAATCAACAGTACACTTTGCAAAAAAATCTCAAAAACGCGTTTGTGTTAAACAAAGTAGCGTCTGTGTTGGGAAACCGCGTCTGTGAAGTATACAGGCACGTCTATGTCCAGAATTGAAAAAACTGTTATAGTCCAGCAAACAAACACAGTCAGTTTCAGAATTCTTGAGCTTCCTAGGTCATTTCTCCGGGGTTTCATTTAGCATTCAACCTGTCCTTGGGTCTCACAAAGTCCATCATTGCTTTACATCTCTCATTACATTCACAATTGTCTAAACTTGAGTCAAAAGATCACTTGCTTGTCCTCATCATACGTTGTCAACACACTACATACAACAACACTTTGCTAAGTGGTCCCTCATCAAGGTTTCTTACCTTTGGGTCTCATTTGGTCTTACTTAGAGTCAAGGTCAACTTACCTCATCAAGAGAAAATATCCTCTCTTTGGAAGTCACACCTACTCTACTACATAAATACTTGGTCTTACACTTTGGACATTGCAAGTACACTTCAGATTCACTTACATTCCATCCAACTCTTGGTCTTCCATACTTTTTCCATTTTTCATCTAGTCTCACACATCTTGGTCAATACCTAGTTCATGGTTGAAACCCGTCTTCAAAAATCTAGGAGAGAAACTAAAGAGGCTCAAGAGTCCGCAAACATGAGTTCATATGAGTATGATAATGATATCTTTTTCAATTCTGATCATACTACATTACCTGACATGGATGCCTATAGAAACATTCCAAATGTTGAGAACATGGACACTATAAACAACAATACTACACACAATGACAATGTGGACAACTTTTCAGTACATTTAGCAGATGTGGAAGAATCCATTATGAATCCCCATTTCAATCAATTGGTTGAGGAAATAATGAGAAGGGATAGACAATACTTTTTACAAATGATGGCACAAAGTGGAGCCAAGATACCTCATGATTTTGACATGTCTCAAATAATGGAAAATCGACCTTTGCAACAACCTCACTCCAACATGGATCAAAGGAGACCTAATAGTGGAGGAAATAGAGGACCACACATGGTACCTGAATCACCATCAGCTTTGCTTCAAAAACCAGAGGTCCCACATACACATGGTCAAACATATGATACTCACCTTCGTAGACCATTATGGAAATCTTATGGAGAAAAATATTCTCAATCACATATCAATGCTAAGGATCAACCACCAAAACAATGGGATATTCAAAGGCATGCTCAAAATTTGGACACAAGGAAACCTCATGTCAAATTTGGGGGCAACACAATAGAACATGACATGCCTGTAGAATATGGTATACATGCACAAAATAAACATGGTGTTCCTTAACATGAATCTATACCAAGTGGTCCATATACACAGCATTACTATAGACCTCCTCCATATGAACATGTGTATGACCAATATCATCCATATATGCAACATGCTCCTCCTCCAATTGGTGCCTCAAGCATGGGGTATGGTCCAAGAAGTCGATCTCCACCTAAGAGCAATTTGGAGCAACAAATCAGGGACTTACAAAAGAAAATGGAGGACATAAATACACCGAAGCCAACATACACAATGAGAGACATATGTCCTTATCCATTTGACAAGAGCATTCCAATGCCTCCTTTTCCTACACACTTTGTGACGCCTAAATTTGATAAGTATAGAGGAAAAGGGGATCCTAAGGCACAAATAAGACAGTTTTTCACAGCTTACATTGAGGTAGCAGCAGAAGAGACATATTTGATGAGATTATTCCCACAAAGCTTAGGGGATCAAGCTATGGAATGGTTCTCCCAACTTCCACCTGGTATTAAGTCATGGGGTGACTTAGCAAAGGCATTTATTCAACATTTCTCCTACAACATAGAGACAGACATATCAGTCACCACTTTGTGCAACACCAAGCAAAAAGAGGGAGAATCTTTTGCATCATTTTTACAAAGATGGAGAAATCTAGCCAGCAGATGCTCTTGTGAAATTCCACAAAAACAAATGGTAGAAATGTTCACCCAAAATGTTAACAAAGACATTGGCTATGATCTAAGGAAAGCTTGTTTGCCCACCTTCAAGGACGTCATTGAAAAAGGCTTAGCAACAGAGAAGGTCCTAATTGAACAAGGAGTCATTAAAATATTCAAGGACAACAAAGATGACTTTAAAGGAAAAGACAAGCCAAGATTTTGGAATAAAAATAAGAACACAGTCAATGATGGTGTTGTTGATGCCAACACAGTGCGACCCAAATTCATCTTTTCGGGATCAAGTTCTACAAACAATCAAGTGAATACTCAAACAACTTCCAGATCACGAAGGAAGTACACCCCATTGGGAGAACCACTTGAGTCAGTTTTCAAGAAGCTAGTGGCAAACAAGGTAATCACAGTTCCAGATTTCCCACCATATGAACCAAAGTTTAAACCAAATTGGTGGAATGATGATGAATATTGTGAATTTCATAAGAGCAAGGGTCATAAGATAGGAAATTGTCATCGACTGAAGAACATCATACAAGATCTCATTCATAGAGGTGACATTGAGATTGAGGGACATTCGTCTAATCAAGAACATGAGATGTTTAAGGAACCATTCCCAAAACATGACAAGGGAAAAGCTAAAGCCACAGATGACCAAACCAATTATACCAGAGCATCCTATAATTATGATTCAACCATCAATCACATCTCAATGGACAATTATGTCTCTACTATTATCATCAAGGACAAAGCGTCTGAGAATTCTACTCAGAGACCCAGGATTGTCTTAAAAGGTGTTGGATCTTCTTCGGAGCCTACCTCTGAATGTCATGTTACAACCCGCCGAAGTAAATTCACTTTGCAAGGTGCTCCAACTAAAAACACCGCCTCTTCATCAACCGAACCTGAGTATGACCTTGTAGAACAGTTAGGGAAGACACCCGCGCTCATTTCAATCCTTGAGCTATTACGCATATCTCCCGCACATAAAGCCATTCTTGACAAAATCTTGAGAGATATTGTTGTTCCTACTGATCTGAACGTGGACCAGTTTCAAGCCATGGTGGGATACCTTTCCATTCCACACTCCCTTACTTTCACAGAAGCCGATGACGCCTCCGTAAGTCAGCCACATAATGCACCATTACACATTGAAGCCTTCATACACAAACATCAAATAAAAAGAGTCCTGATAGATGGAGGAGCAGGTCTAAACATTTGCACATTAAGCACTATCACACAATTGGGATATTCTGATAAAGCTGTGAATTCTACAAACAAAATCACCATTAAAGCATATGATGATGAAGAGCGTTCATCCAAGGGCACAGTCACCTTACCTCTCAGAGTTGGGCCAGTTACAAAGGATGTGGTTTGTCAAGTCCTGGATTTAAATCTCACTTATAACATATTGCTAGGACGTCCTTAGATTCATGAAATGAGGGCAGTCCCATCCACATATCACCAATGCATTAAGTTTCCTCATAATGGAGTGGAAGTAACAGTTAACAATGATCCTAATCCATTCATATACTGCAATAACCTGAAATCAAAGACTGAGACCATCATTCCCAGTAATCGTGAGGTTGTTCCTTCATCGGCATACATTGATCCTGATTCATTAAAACCTTCGACATCAAAACAAGGTGAGCTTAAAGGCAAGTTTCAGGACAAAGGCATGGGGGAATATACTTTCAATCAAACCATGTACTTGCGACAAGTCATGAGTTCCCCAAAAGAATATGGGAGACCACATCCTAACAAACAAATATCCATCATGATGCTCAAATGGGACCCTACCACCTTTCAAAGATGGGGTGAACTAGAAGAGGAAGATCTATACCAAATGCTTTTCAGGGACAATGAAGAGGAAACACAAGATCATATCAACCTACCATGTGAGAAATATGGCAAAGGCTTCAAAATTCTACAAAAATTCAGGTATGATGGAAAAAGCCCTCTAGGGTTACGAAAGGAAAGCATCATGGAACCTTTACAACCCGAATTGACCTTAAAAAAGGAACACTCGAAAGGACTTGGTTTCTCAACTTCCAAGGTCCACACCTAAAGGACAGAAGAAGCTTTAGAAATCAAAGCTGCCAAAATTCAACAAGAGGATCACTATTCCACAGATTCTAACGAATGGGAATGGGGTTCAGATAAGTCTTCCAGTGACTACGAGCTCACCGAGATATTTAGAGAGCCAGATGAACCCACAGAAGAGGAGGAATTTTATAACAAGTTCAGAGTTGGTCAAGAAACAACCCAGGAGGATTCTACACAGTCCTTGTCTCAAGGTTCTAGGTTGAAATCACATAGGATGAGAACACCTATCCCGGAATGTGCTACTAGTGATGATAATTTGGATTCGCTCATGATCGAGACTGATGAGGAGAGTGCCATCGATGACCTCGATAATTATCTTGACATACCCGAATATAACCACATCTTCACTCTTAACCCTGCTAACTTTGAAGACATTAACGGCCTTCCCCTTGTTCACCACCAACTCATTGACTGGGATCATGAAGGACCTGCACAATTTGATACATTCCAAAACGATGAAGCTTTTATTGACTATCTGGGCATACGAGATGATCTTCCCCCTGGAGACCATAAAGCGGGATACACTATAGAACTCAATAGCGTGGCATATTTTGGTGAGGGTGTCGGACCTTCCAGTCGCAAAAATGTGAAAATAAGAACAAATCAAGGGTTTTATGGCGAAAACCACACTGTGGCGCTGTCTGACCCCAAAAAAGTAAAAAGAAAGGATGTATCTAAGGGCGAAAACCTCTCTGAGGCACCCGAAGATGGAAGGCTCGACATTCTCCCAGCATCATATGAGGAAAAGTCATTCATGTTGGTAGAGGAGACCATCAAAACAAACATTGGTACAGAAGAGGTTCCACACAACATATTCCTAGCTCAATCATTGACAGAGTCTGAAAGGTCAAAATTCATAAATTTCTTCAAAGAACGACAAATCAAATTTGCCTGGTCATATGCTGATATGCCTGGATTGGATCCAGATTTGGTAATGCATCATCTGATAGTCAAACTGGGGGCAAAACCAATGAAACAGAAATTACGAAAAATGCATCCACAAGTGGCATTACTAGTCAAAGCAGAACTTGAGAAGTTATTGGATGTCGGATTCATACGCCCAATCGATTATCCTGAATGGATTTCCAACTTGGTACCTGTTAGCAAACCAGATCGCAGCATCAGAATATGTACAGATTTTAGAGACATCAACAAAGCTTGTGCAAAAGATGACTTCCCATTACCAAATATTGACTTGATTGTTGATCTCACAGTAGGTCATGAAATGTTATCATTAATGGATGGATTCTCTGGTTATAATCAAATAAGGATCGCACCTGAGGATCAACACAAAAATCATTTACTTGTCTATGGGGAACTTTCTGCTGGAATGTCATGCCCTTTGGGCTAAAGAATGCAAGTGCTACATATCAAAGAGCCATGACTACTATCTTTCATGATCTCATGCACGTAACCGTGGAAGACTATGTTGACGACCTCTTGGGCAAATCAATAGACAGAAATACACATTTGGACATACTTTCAGTCGTCTTTGATCGGTTAGAAAAATACAAAGTAAGATTAAACCCCAAGAAATGTGTCTTTGGAGTAACCTCCGGGAAGCTCCTAGGATTCATTGTATCCAAAAGAGGAATTGAAGTTGATCCAGCAAAATTCAAGGCCATCTTGGAAATGCAACCACCAAGAAATATCAGTCAACTTCGATCCTTACAAGGCAGACTCCAGTCCATCCGAAGATTCATAGCACAACTGGCAGATAAGTGTAATCCTTTTCAGCACCTGCTACATAAAAACATCAAATTCAAATGGGATGATAACTGTCAACAGGCTTTCCAGACGCTCAAAGATTATCTTCTAAACTACACACCAATTGAGCGTGCATGTCTCGCTGTGGTCTTTGCTTCGCAGAAATTACGACATTACATGCTTACTCATAAGACTAAGTTAGTTGCAAGGATAGATCCATTGAAATACCTTCTCAATAAAGCAACACTTATTGGGTGATTGGCCAAATGGGTAATGATCTTGAGTGAATTCGACATCGAGTATGTGGACAGAAAAGCAATAAAAGGACAAGCCATCGCAGATCAATTAGCAGATGCTCCCATGATAGATAATGTTCCTCTAAGTTCTCAATTTCCAGATGAATCCATTTTGACAATTTCACATGCAAAACCATGGCAACTATACTTCGACGGCTCTTACACACAGCATGGGGCAGGAGCTGGCATCCTCTCTATAACTCCTCAAGGGGATTCTATACCAAAATCATACCGCTTATCATTTCCTTGCACTAACAATATAGCGGAATATGAGGCATTAACAACAAGATTACAAATTGCAGTTCAATGGAAGATCCAGGAGGTTCGTGTTTTTGGGGACTCCCAACTTCTCATCCGTCAAGCAACTGATGATTACCAAACAAAAGATGAAAAATTAATGTCTTATAAACAAATGGTGGATGGCCTGAAACAACACTTCACAAAGATAGACTTTGAGTAGATACCAAGAGAACAGAATCGCGCCGCAGATGCCATGGCTACAATTGCTTCACTGATCGACCTACCTCCAAATGAGACCCGCTATGAGTTCTTGGTGGATAACCTTTTGGTCCCTTCATATGAGATCATGCCTACTGAGACAATATGTATTTTCGGTCCCGAATCCCAGTTATACGGTTCCATTTTCACATACCTACGTGACAATACTCTACCTCCTGATCTATCAAATAACCAACGTCGCACTTTCATTCGCCAATCCTCTTGATATGTCATTTTAGTTGATATCCTATACCGGTGAGGTCTAGATGGAACTCTTCTTAGATGTTTAGAAAGCGACGAAGCTCAGATTGCGTTACGTGAAGTGCATGAAGGGATATGTGGTCCACATGCTAGTGGTCCTACCTTGGCCAAGAAACTCATCAGGACTGGATATTACTGGCCCAATATGGAGAAAGACTCATATCAGTTTGTCAAGAAATGTAAGCAATGCCAAATTCATAGAGACCTCATACATGCGCCAGCACAAGAACTTCAACCACTTGTGTCTCCTTGGCCCTTTTGTCAGTGGGGACTTGATCTCATAGGCAAGATTTACCCTCCTTCTTCCAATGGTCATAAATTCATTATCACTGCCACAGAGTATTTTACAAAATGGATTGAAGTCGTGCCTCTCACACAAGTTACTAGAAAACAGATTGCTACATTCATCCTTAACTATATCATTTGCCGATACGACATTCCTGTGTCCATTATCACCGATAACGGGCGTCCCTTCAAAAATCAAGATGTTCGTGAACTCTGTGACTACTTTCATATCTCTCATCGTTTCTCCACACCATATTACCCCCAAGGTAATGGCCAAGCTAAGGCATCTAACAAAACAATCCTTAAAATCCTAAAGAAGACAGTCAACGATGCTGGTCGTAATTGGCATATCCAACTTAATCCTGCACTTTGGGCCTACCGCACAAGTGTCCGCACACCTACAGGAGCTACACCCTATTCACTTGTCTATGGCGCTGAAACTATCTTTCCTATTGAGGTCGAGCTACCCTCTTTACGGGTTTCTTTGCAAAGCATCATCAGTGATGAAGACTATAGGGTCTCTCGCTTACAAGAACTAGAACTACTGGATGAACGAAGACAAACTGCTTTTAATCATCTCAAGGCTTATCAACAACTAATGAGTCGTAGCTACAATCACAAGGTCAAGCCTCGCACATTTGAGGTAGGGGATTTAGTTCTCAGAGAAAATCCTAAAAATCAGAAAGACAGAGAGAAGAAGGGCAAGTTCGAACCAAACTGGCTTGGTCCCTACATTGTTACAGCAACATATGGATCTGGTGCATATCAGCTCTCAACTACAGAAGGTGAACCTTTGGAGGATCCTATCAACAGCATGCACCTTCGCAGGTTTTACACATAGCTCTTCAGAGTATCCTAATTCAAAAATACAAAAAAATCAAAAAAAATTAAAATACAAAAAAAAATTATAAAACAAAAAAATCGTTACTTGGTGAAAACCTGGCAAACAGGTGCCTTGTGATACAAAAAACATTGAAAAAACAAAAAAAGTAAAGAGAAATAATTTCGTCCAACGGTGAAAACCACTTCGGTGGCGCCCTGGGCAAGTTGCATGGTGAAAACTGGGTCACCAGTGCCATGCGTAGAGACATTGCTCCTCCCTCCTTCAGGATTCACTTTCATCCTTTCACTTTGCACACACTCACAACCTATTCATCTATAATAAACTTACACATTCCCATCATGGCTTGTTATTGATCTACCCAAGATTGGTTAGCCATTCATAATAAACCTCCCTTTTCACATCCCTTTCCATCCATAATAAATCAGATCCTATATGTGGCTAAGGCAAATCCTACGTCTAGTGATGGGTGTGGAACTGAGAGCATCACATGTTTCGAGGAGTACAGTTTCTTCCAGCTTCCTTCAGTCTATCCGCGCACAATCCGCAATAAAGCAACACTTGCATCACAAATCCACAATAAAGTTTCGTCTTCTTCGCAATAAAGTATCAATTTCATGGATTCAGTCAGTTTCAGATGAGACACAGCAGCAACAATGGGCTTCAACAAATCAAATTTTTCAACAGACTCAGACAACATTATGGTTCAGTGCTATCTATCCTTTCTGTGAAAGTAAACATTGTGACCACAATCAAATAAGACTTATACAAGTGACAAGAGACACTAAACTTGAGGACTACAGTGGATGTTGGTGTCGAGTCTTGGTTTTCTTTTGATTTCATCTTTTTTGGTGACATGTCTTTTAGCTTTTTTGGGATGTCTCTGACTAGAGATTCTATCTCCAGGATGTCTTTGACTAGAAAGGCGAGGATGGGGCATCGTCACCTATTTGTATTTGCTGTCTGTGGATTGTCTCTTAGTAATGCTATGACTTGTCCAAGGATATGAGGACATTGTGAGTCTAGTGTGAACTGGGGCATTCCTTGTTTGTGACTGTCTTATCTCCATGCAAACAGGTACAATGACTTTCTGGGTCGAACATATGCCTCGATTGTCATAACCTACTTGCCATAATAAAGCTCAATGATGATAACGCACAAGAAGCTCTTTCACTTTCATATCTTCTGTCTTTCATCCCCCTTTCTTGATTGACTTCCATCGTCCTTCTCGAGTCCGCGTAGCCTGCTATCACATGACTGAGTATAATGACACACCAAAAACATTTGCATTTCATGTAGTTGCTCCTGCATTACCACATATAAGCATCTCATACATACATATAGATATCACAACTGCATCACATCCTGCACACAACACCTGTTAGCACAATAATCATTTGCATTATCATACCCATTTGCATTACATACATTCATATTTGCATCATGCATACATATTAAAAACATAAAAGAACAAAAAGATGGCATTACATCATATACATATTTGCATCCATCACATAGAAACATACATCATGAAACATCTCATCACATAGATACACATGCATATAGCTGCCGCAAAAGATGAATCATCTCATATATATATATATATATATATATAAAGTGTCATGATACAATGATGTCAAAATCATATGGCTACAAAAGCACCCACAGGTGTCTATAATACAAAAATGGTACAATATTGATACAAAGGGAGCCCTCTATGGCTATGATGAACTCCGTCCCTCAGAGCCACCTGGCCTCAACAGAATCTGAGTCCCTGAACAACCCGCCCCAGGATCATCCTGCCTGTCCCCTCTATCTGGTGGTGGCGGAGGACCCATAACCCCACCACTCGATGCCTGTCTCCTCCGGCTCCCTGTCGTAGCTGTCATTGTACGCGACTATCTATGGAAGCTCCTCGCCCGCTGATCTGTTGGCACTGCACCATAGTAGAGGTCTCTCCAGTAAGCTATCTCCTCCCCTGCCCGCAGGACATAAGCATACCCTGCCCCTGTATCCTCAGCGGCCTGTCTCCCTACCCTCAGTGTTGTCTCAGCCTCTGTATAGCGCTGGATAGCCTAATCCTTCTCTCGCTCAGTATCTCTGAGCCTCGTCCTAAGTCGATCCCTCTCCCTCTCCAACTCCTGGATCTCATCTGCCTGGCCCTAGCAGATCTCCCTCAGATCTAGCAGCTCATCCTCCACTGGGTCAGCCCCCTCTGCCTCTGCCTGTGGCTCCCCCTCTGCGGGTGCTTGCCCCTGTGCCTATGCCTGTACTGGTACCTATCTCTGTCCCTGTCCCTGTATCTGTACCTGCCTGGGGCCCTGTGCTGCTGGCACCTGTAAAGGCAATCCACCGCGACCCCTCACCACCCGAGCCTGCCTCTCCTCGCCACCCTCCCTCCGAGGTGCAACCCGCCTCTCTCCAACTACTCCCCTCCTCCTCCGTCGACCTCTGCCCCCATCACCTCCACCATCATCCTCATCACCGCCCCCATCTCCATCGAAAGCCTCTCCTGGATCTGTCAACCATGGGAAGGGATGCTCTGCCCAATAAGCTGTATACTCGGCATCCATGCCGGCGTCCTCGATCTCAGGCCACATGTCCCAGGGTAGGGGCATCATCTCTACCAACTGTGTCACTGCCTGATCATATGACAACAACGGCCCAAACTGTGCCTGATCTCTAACTGTACGGGCATACATGCCTGAGCCTCGGGGCATCCTCTAAATCCAGCCAAACTGTCGGCCAACCCTGTCCACCAGCTGTCTCTCTAGCACATAGGGTGTCGGCCCAATCAAGTACCTGCTCCGGAAGGTGTAAGGCAGCTCTACTGCGTCATCCTCCCACTGCTCGCAACCCAGATATGGTCTCCATATGACCACATCAATGTCGTCTATCACCCGCCGCCAATGCTCTAACCTGCCAATCCGCGGCTGCAATGTGATCATGTCATACAAATGAAGAAAGTTGCGTCCATGCCCCCTGCCCCTGAAGTGTATCGGTCGAGTAACCGGCAGATGCTCATAGGCCCATACCTGCAGTAGTGTCACTCCACAGCCCAATCCCACTGATCCATGATAAACGAACTGATGTAGCTCATAATACAAATGGGCCAACACACATGGTCCCCAGGCATATCTGGTGTGTTGCGTCACCAGTGTCTCCAGTTCTCCCCCCCAGCCCACAGCCAACCCCCGTGTCACCCTATCCGGGCACAGGAACCCACTGATAGCTCCTCCGATCACTACCGACAATGCTAACCCGGTGGCTGTCATGGTGTCCCATGCCACGTGTCCTACCCTCATCTCCAGTCCAGGGTCCTGGAACACCCATCTCAATGCCTCCCTGCCTCCATCTCGATCGTATGGGATCAGCTCCCCATCGATCGGTATCCTCAATATCCTATACACATCCTCCAGGGTGACTGTCATCTCACCCATCGGCAAATGGAACGTGCACGTCTCAGAGTGCCATCTCTCAGCCAGCGCAGTCAGCAAACCCATGTTTGCCCAAAACTCGGGCACATATAGCACATGTCTCAATCCCATCTTCTAGATGGTAGCTCTGTCCTCGAACGACAACTCAGGTCGCAACCTCTGCGTCGACGGGAATCTCTCCCGTGACTCCAGCATCGGTAAATACTCCTGCAGTCAAGCAAATCAATCATGTAAGTCATAGTGGCATTCACTGTTTATCACAAAATGCTACTTTTTATCTAAATGCATATGGCTATCTATCCTAGTGACACTCACTGTTCATCAAAAAGTGTTTGTATTTATCCTAATGACACTCACTGTTCATCACAAAGTGTTGCTCACATTTGCACTCACTGTTCATCACAAAGTGCTACTCATACTCTAGTACTCCTTGTTCATCACAAAGTACTTCATCTTGGTACTCACTGTTCATCACAAAGTGCCTTGATCTATCCTAGTCTTCCTAGAGGACCTGCTTGAGTGTATCCTCTCAACAGCTTATCCAATCGACAGCGTATGTTCATCACAAAACTGCCGATTTGACCTTGAAGACGTAAACGCGCTTACATGACATAAACGCGCTTACAGACTGCACAGACGTGCCTGAAAAACACAAACGCGCCTAGTTGACACAGACGTGCCTATGCTCTGCACAGACGCGCCTGGGAGACACAGACATGCCTTCTTGGCACAAACGCACCTGCACATCACAAACGCGGCCGCAATTGACACAGACGCGGGTCCAAACATAGACGCGCCTGGCACAAACACAGACGCGCCTGGCACCAACGCAGACGTGCCTGGACATTTTTTGACACTTTTTGGACCCTAGTCTAAGCGCATTTATGACCCTATCTAGCATGCATTAATGACAAAATTAAATGCGTCAAAGTACGAGGAGGTTTGGTGGTACTTACCGGCTCTCCTGCCTCTGCTGGCCTCTGAAATCGGCGAACGTGGTCGAATCTGTGAATGAAAGCCATCACTGCTGACTGTTCCTGCTCTATTTTCGCTCTGCAATATGCTCTCGTGGATGTGTAGATGACAATGAGGATGTATTTTCCCCCGTGGTCTATCTTATAGCCTACCCTAGCCCTCACATTCATTTCCCGAGTCAGTCTTCATTATCCCGTGACTTTGTCACTTTATCTGGTCAGTCCATTCTAGCCTTTCTTTCTTATCAAGAGATTGTCTGTGATCTTTTCAGACATTTTCATCCAATCTCTTGAGGGGGCATATCATTCCCATCCTGGGGCAACTCTGTATCAGTTCATCTTATCTTCTTTGAAACAACGCGACAAGCCGCATTGTCTCAAAGAGGGGCAAAATGTAGACACCTAAAATTGTCATGTCTAATTAAATAAATTTTTTTATTTATTTAATTATCTAAGCTTAATTCTTCTATTAATTAAATAAATCTTTATTTATTTAATTAATTCATTTATCCTCTTCTAGCCTTATTTCTCATTTAAATAAATACATTTATTTATTTAAATTATCCTTTTCCTAAATTAAATAAATATTTTTATTTATTTAATTATCCCACTTCTTCTATTAATTAAATAAATCTTTATGTATTTAATTAATTCATTAGTCTTTTCTACCCATGACACATGTCATTCATCTCTTAATTCATACACTACCTACCCCTTTCATTATTTTATTATTTCTTTTACCTACCCTCTAATCATAGCCGACCTCCTTTTACACCTCTCAATCTTATCCCTCCATTTCATATAGTGTCTTCTATATAAGGAGATGCTTCCTTCATTATCAGACCCTAATCGTTCTATGCATCCTAATCATTCAAGCTAATCATTTACTGGACTACACTACGATCCTACTCACAACCACATTCCGTTCTTTGTTGAGCTCTTGTGCATATAAAAATCTAAGAGCAAATATATCAAGCAAGATCAATGGAGATAGGAAGAATGGAGATTCAAACCCTATTGGACATGTGATGGTATAATCTTTGTGATTTCATTTGATTTGCATTGTCTTAGGTAATCTTCATATGTTATGGTGGATCTTTGTTGTTGTTAGGCTAGGGTTTTGTGGTTGAATTCATTTAGCCTTTCAATATTGTTATTATTGTTATCCATTTTCACCATACACACATCTAAAAGTGGAAATATAACAATTCAAAACTATTTTATTTACTTAAAATTTATTTTTATTTTACTTTGAAACTATTTTATTTACTACATAGATGTGAAGACATAAATTTTATATACTTTTTAATTTAGAAATATTAATTTTTAGCAAGTAAATGACTGTCAATTTTATGATAAAAATCAATAATTTTTTTGTTTTTGTTAACACATTCATGTCATTACAAACCATTGTACTCTCGACATTCCTTGATACTAGTATAAAATATCTCTAGCATGAATTAGTAGTAATAGTAATTCAGTTCCACCCATAGCAATAGTTTAAGCAACGTTGCGAAACATACAAAGTTGAAGTCCCATAACCAATAGTAGCACCCTTTCCCTCTCAAGAGCCACCAATCGCGAAGTCCTTAGTCCCAAGCGTGGATACATATCCAAGCACGGTTCAAGAGTCAGTTCTATACTCGATAGCGGAAAATCTGGTTCTATTTGATCCAATTTCCTATAAACCAATCCCTTAACTAAAGGATCTACTAGCAAAATATATAGATACATTAGTCGGAATAGAAAGACAAAGGCATAGGTCGCAAAGGCATAGTAATAGGCAGGGGCAATAGCAGGGGTAGAGACCTCTAAGAAAGCAAAGGAAAAAGCTAATGCATAGACTTATTACCGCCCAGACGGGGTGATGCAGAGACAAAGATAGGATAGCCCACATCAACAATGGCTTACTTTGTTCCAGTTGTTGGCCGGTTCTGATTTAAGTGCCTCTTATAGATCCAAATCCTATTTACATCCTATTGAATGTCAGAATCAGAAAGGTAATGGGAACACCCTTAATTCATATGTTTCATATCTGGGCCCTTTTTGACTAATTGTAATGTCGACTAGATATAGGAAATTCTACTTTATAGCATGGTTTATAAGGGTAAGTAGTCCTAAGGTAAGGGCCTAAGCCGTCTCTCCATGAAGAAATTAATAATCACGTCAAGTAATAATTCATCAAAGCAAAGCATTCGTTCCATTCGAAATCTCGTCTTTAGGTCATAATAAGTCATTGAGAAAGCCTTTTTCAGAAAATCTTCTTGATATGTGGTGATTCAGGCCTACACGTCGAGTCTCCCTCTATGTGCATGCAAAGAAAGGCCACTCACCTAGCAGATACATGAAAACTATGATTGATGCACTGAAAAATAACCAATCGATACTGATATATGATATGCGCCTCTCCCAACTACTATAGCCCCTACCTCACTACCATATAATAGTAGGGGGGGCCCCACCCTGCATGTGGATATAGTTGTGTCAGAGGAGGAGGCAAATGTCTATCCTCTAAATGCCTTATTCTAGTAGCAATGTGGGGGGCCTACTCTCCTACTCTATAATAGTGGGGGGCAACCTCCCCGAGGACCCCTTCCTAAACTACTATAGTAGCAAGGCTCCCTTCTATGAATTATAAATAGAGGGGGTGACACCCCCCATTATAGAGTAGGGCTTTAGAAAAGGGGTGATGCGAGCCACCTCCCTTAGAATAGTAGGAGCCTCCCACAATTAGAGATACATCCTGGTGGGGGTTGGGAGAGGTCCCCCCTTATCCTTCCTATCTCGACCACCCCAGCAAGACAAGATGAGGGTTTCACTCATTATGGGACTTAACCAAACATCTGATGACACAAGTTGATGATAGCCATGCAACACCTGCATGAACGATACACTTCATACCATCCCATTAAGGACAGACACACTTGTTCATATGTCAAGCGCTCATAAGGTTTTGTGTGTTGTATCGAATTAAACCACATGCTCCACCACTTGTGCAGGCCTCCATCAATTCCTTTGAGTTTCAGTCTTGCAACCGTACTCCCCAGGTGAAGTGTTTCACGTGTTAGCTGGGCCCCTTATCCGGCCCCAGCTATAGTAGTTAGGGATCAAGGATGAACACTCATTGTTTACAACATTGACTACTAGGGTATCTGATCTTGTTTTCTCCCCATGCTTTCACACCCCGACATCAGTATAGACCCAGAGAGTTATCTTTTCTTTTGGCGTTCCTTTGTAAATCTCTCGATTTGATCCCTACACATGAAATTCCACTCTCCCCTATCTTACTCAAGTGAATTGGTTTCGAAAGCACCCCGTCAATTGTTGACGACTTTCACTTCTAACTCAAATCACCACCTATGTGCCCTTTATGCCTAGTCATTTTGAATAACACTCCCCCCCATCTTACCGCAGTTGCTAGCACGAAGTTAGTCAGGGATTCTTCCTTAAGTCCTATCATGATCGCGCACTCGATGAAAGAGCTTTACAAGCGGAATTGCCCTTCTTCACCCATGCAATATTTTTGGATTGGGCTTTAGCCCATTGTCCAAGATTCTACACTACTGCCCCCCACATTTGGACCATGTCTCAGTCCTAGTGTGGGTGATCATCTGAAAAGACTATAGGGTGGGTGATTTGCTTGGTTAACCAGAACCAATTTATCCAACAACATACCTTCCAGTATAAGATCCAAAACCACCAACATCAAAGCGAGTAGTAGCACCAATACCATAGCTAGATTCTACTAAGTAGCAAGAGCAGCAATAGTATACCAAGTAGAGTAAGAAGCAAGGGTTTGGAGAACCAAGGGCATATGCATAGGTAACACCACAAGCTATTTCCAAACTGCAGCTATAGTTGATTTTTCCAATAGTTGACTTAGTAGTCGTATAAGCAGCTGATTTTGTTGAGTAAGCACCAGCTTAGGCATAGGTATGAGCACCATAAGAATAGCATGCATATCCATACCCATAGCAATTTGCAGTAGAACCAGGTATGATGAAATGGTTGATAGATACAAATATTTAAATGTGATACATCTTTATATATAATTAAACATCTTAAGGATCTGTAGCGCGTTTGTTCTTTGTTCTAGTGCATTTATCCACTATTCTAGCGTGTTTTTCTATTCTTTTAGCGTGTTTGTAGTACGGACTAGCGCATATACATTATGTTTTAGCGCGTTTGTCTGTCTGTCATATTTTGGTCCTTGTCATAGTAGCCCATTCACACAATATTCTAGCATGTTTGCAGTACGTTTTAGCACATTTACAGTACGGCGTAGCGCAATTGTTTTCTGTTTTAGCACATTTGTCACAAAGGCGAAAAAAATTGTAATTTTCTTGGAAAAGTAGGCTTGTCTAGCCCACCTAATGACTAAAATTTTCACTAACTTCTTTGTTTGCAGGTCTCTAACAAATTCTTTCAAGTTGGAGGAGTTACAATAGGATTGTGATTTCTTTCTAAGTTTTTCAAATTTGGATAAAAAGAAACTCATTTTCCTTTTTGGTAAAAAGAACTTCACGCTTCATTTTGGGTGTTTTAAAATGAATCAAACTTGTCTTTGGGTTTAAAAGGAACCACACTTGCAAAGGATAAAAAGAACCATAATCTCAAAATTCTCATTTTGCAAAGATAGGAGTAAAACACCTAAATTTGGGTTTAAAAAAGAACAAGTCTTTCATTTCTTGCAAAGGTAAAATTCACAATCAACATTTTATTTGCAAGTTAAAAAGAACAATCAACTTGTCCATTTTTGCAAATCATTTTATTTTATAGCAACGTGCTTTCATTTTGTTGACTAGGATTTCACTTTCCTATTTAGAAAACAATTGCTATGTGGGATTAAAATGAACACCATGCTTGATTGGAGCAACATCTCCAATTAGGACTTAGATAATCATTGTTTTGAAGGCTAAAAAGAACATTGTATGCTTTGTCTTGAGTGGTAGGTATATGCTCTCCCCTTAATTGGGTGACCAAAAAGCCAAACCCATTATTTTCACACTTTATTTTCTTTCAAGCATTTACAACCTTTAGAGGGCATGCCTTCCCGAAGCCTTGAGGGGGCCAGTGATAAGGGTACGAACCAAGTGGGCAACGACTTTATTGCCAAGTTTACCAACCCACTATAATCAAATGTGGAGGCTGATGAAAATCCCCTCCAACGGAAGTGTGTATTTGATAGCCTTCCCCTAGTATCCTTGTGATGTGAAAAGCCTTTGTTCTAAAGGTTGGGAAGCCTCTTAATTGAGTTTATCATTTGTCGCACCAAACGAAATCTTTACTACGAACCATAGAAGTAGAAGCTTTGAGCCGAGTCAGTTGCCATACATTGGCAATATCATAGTGCAAGGGTGGGGCATAATCCGCCCCCAAGATCACTCACCATATATCTCCCAAGATAACTACCTAATTGTGAAGCAATTCACTTTGGGTTAATTTCTGGACAAAGGCAAAAAAATGGGCGCCCTCTAGGGGGTGACAAGGTTGTTTGAGCTGATGGAGTATCGAGACTAGTGGGCTATGATATTGTCAATGACCCTTGAATAAAGAGTCTACTTGGTGTGTATTATGTGTATCCAAACCAGTGAAAACATTGGGGATTTGGACACATCCTCAAAAGAACATACACTCAATGTTTAGCATTAGGATGGCCATTGTCTTCATGGGTGCTATGTATTCTTGTCATAAATGCTAAAATATCTTGCAAAAATATCCAAAAATCAACTCAAAAATCAGTTCAAACATAAGGAGAGATCATAAGTGAAGAAAACTTTCTAATCCAACCAAGCACCTTTGGAGGTGGTTATCAACATTTCAACTATCTTTAGGTAATATTTTCATCCAACCAAAATAGAGGAGTATCAAAACCAAGTGATCAAGAGTTTATCATCCAACTATCTCAACAACAATACCTAGCTAGGTATTCAAGTTAGTCAAATCAAGTTTTCATATCACGAAACTTTATCCATATCATTTGACGTACTTTGTCATAGGGGCCTATCAAACAAACCCTCTATTCGACTTAGTAATCTTGAGTATTCGAAATGAAGTATCCATATCAACCATCAATATCAACACTCTTAGACCATTTGTATGACCACTCCCCATATTTTGAGAAAAAGAAGTCTTCATCAAAAGACTAATTTGAAGAAGAGACAACCTAGTCATAGGGCACTTATCAAGAGGAGAAAGTTTCTCTACGTCAACCATCAACTCTTTGCATCAAATCGTATTTTCTTGCATCATATGCGATTGTAGCTTCAAGGAAAATTTAACGAATTTGACAAAGAGCCTTTGAGAAGTAGAACTTACACTTAGAAAGCAACATTCAATCAATGCCTTAACCAAGGGGGAAAGATAAATCCCACCTTATTTCCTTTTTGAGAATTGGCATCACTTACAACCAAGCTCGGCCTAAGCCACCAACTCCACCAAGAACCCTGCTAGAAGAGGAGGAATTCATTACTATAGAAATATATTGATGACCGCTTGCACTCAATCTCAAAAAGGCAAAGAATTGGATCCACAACCAGAATCTAGCATGAGTCATAGGGAATCCAACCATTTTGGCAACTACGCAATTATGGAAGAAGAGGAGATCATCGAGGAACTCATCCAACAGTGCCAACAAAGCGCCGCCTTCCAAAAGCTCATGGAAAGGATTATAGAAGAAGACAAACAAAAGTACCTCCTCATGCTAAATAGCAAAGGAATCAGGATGCCTGAGGATTTTGACATAAAAAATTGAAGGAATGAAAGAATCCCAAGAACAAGGTCAAAGGCCTACACATTCAACACTCAAAATCAAGAACACTTAAGAGGAGATGACACCCAAGACAACACCCGCAACCAAGACAATACACGTGATCATGACAACATTAGTGAACAAGCGGATGCCCGTCATCGAAGGTCCAATGAAGAAAATTTTATCTTAGCTAACATTATGCAACAACTTCAAGCCCTCCAATGACAAATGCAAGATATGCAACAAGGGTCTACAATGAGGTATTCTTTGGAGGACATTTGTCCTTACCCTTTTGATAGGAGGCTGAACGTGATACCTTTCCTGCCAAATTCAGATATACCAAAGTATGATAAATACAATGGTAAGAGTGATCCCCATGATCACATCAGGGAATTATGTACTATGAGCTTGGAGTTTTCTCATAACGATACATACATGATGAGGCTATTCCCAAGAAGTTTCGGAGGGTAAACAATGGAGTGGTTGTCAAAACTCACACCTCCCATCAGATCATTCGATGAGCTGGTGAATAAATTCATTGCACAATACTCCTGCAATATCCAACATGAGGTTACCATGCTTGACATATGCAATACGAAGCAAAAGAACAATGAAACATTCATGGTATTCTTACAACGATGAAGACATATGGTCTCAAGGTACCCACAGGATGTACCTAAAAAGGAACAGATGGAAATCTTCATAGACAATTTAAATTGGGAAATGAGTTATCGACTCAAACTACAATATCTACCTACTTTTACAAAATTGATAGAGAATGGTATCCAAGTAGAGGAAGCCTCAATCAAAAAGAGGACCTTAAAATTCTCTAAGGAAGGTGTTAGTTCATAAATCAATAACACCTATAGCAATCAATATAATAACAACAACTCAAACAAGTTCAGATTTTGGACTAGAAACAAAAATGTTGTTAATGATAGTGTAGTCGATGCCAAAAATGTAAAGTCTAAACAACTAGTGTTGACTTTATCAGGTAACACACCATCCAACAATGATCAAAGAAGTTCCAATCAAGACACCAACAATTATCAATGCACTACCAACCAAGGAAACAATAACAACCGAGGGAATAACAACAACAATTAGGGGAACAACAATAACCAAGGGAGTAACGCTAACAATCCACCTCTCCCACATCGAAGAACATATACACCATTGGGACAAACCCTAGAATCTATATTTCGATAACTATTGGCAAACAAGATTATCGCATTGCTAGTTATAAGAAACTTTGAACCCCAAGTCAAACCACCATGGTGGAATGACTCGCATTATTGTGATTATCATCGAAACAAGGGGCATAGAACAAACGATTGCATGAGGTTGAAAAACCTAGTTCAAGATATTATAGACAAGTGAGACATAACGGTCGATGGTCATAAAACCAATGGTGATCATGAAGCTTTCAAAAATACTCTTCAAAATTATGACAAGGGAGGAGCGTCAACATCAAACAACAATAAAGGAGCCTACATCAATCACATATACGAAAATGTTATAAATCACATATCGACATGCGACAATCAAGTAAATGTCATAAAGATCAAAGATAAACAAGAACATGTGCCAGTAAATGTGACAACGAGGGCTCAAAAATATGTCTTGAAGGGGAGCACATCTAAAGAAACAACTATCCCCAAGACTCAATATAACATGGTCGACCAACTGCAAAGGACGCCCGCTCAGATATCAATACTAGAATCACTCAAACTTTCACCAAAGCATAAGGATATCTTGGAGCAAGCTCTTGTAGAAATAACAATTCCAAACGATTTGGATATCAATCGGTTCCAATCCATTGTGGCACATATGACAGTGCCACATAACATATCTTTCTCAGATTATGATGGCATCTCCTTAAGTCATCTGCACAATAGCCCACTCCATATCGAAGTCCTATTCTACAAATACCAGGTGAAAAGAGTGCTAATAAATGGAGGAGATAGTCTCAATATATGTACCTTGAATCTTATCCATGCATTGGGCTTCTTTGGGCAAGCTATTGACCCTAAAAATAAGATCACTATCAAAGCCTATGATGATGAAGAAAGGTCATCCAAAGAAATAGTGGTACTACTCATTCAGGTAGGACCGGTGCAAAAAGACACAATGTGCCAAGTCTTAGACATAGACTTGGCATACAACATACTCTTGGGTTGTCCTTGGATCCATGAAATTCAAGCGGTACCTTCCACATACCATCAATGTCTCAAATTCTCCTACAACAGACAAGAGATTTCAATATCAGCAGACACTAACCCCTTTTAGTATTGCAACGCTATGGGGGCAGCTCAAAATGTCCTAGTTCCACACAAAAAGGAGGCCCAAGCTTCCTCATCATCCAACAATCAAGAAAAACTCAAGTCATTATCCATAAACTTTGAGAAGAAGATGAAGATAAAGGACCAAGGTATAGGGGAGTACTCTTTTGAACCCCTATGTCTATCAAAATTGCCAACCTCACCAAAATCTCACGGACAACCTTCCACATAAAGACATCAAGTGGCACAATCCATCAAGAAGTTTGATGGTAAATTTATCCAAATTGGCACACTGGCTAAAGAATCAGAAGACAAGGACATCCTCAACTTGCTATACAAGGATGAGGAAGAAATAAGAGTTGTTGCCCTAGAAGTGGTCGTTCCCACAAAACAGTATGGAAATGGGTTCAGAATCATGCAAAGAATGGGATGCAAAGGAAAAGGACCTATTGGCAAGCATCAATAGGGCAGCATAGAACCCACACAACCCCCTTCACAACTTGCAAAAGACAAATTAAGACTTGGGTATGGTCAGCATGTTCAACCTGTGCAAAAAAGAGATCACCATCAAAAACCCCAATGGAGACAAAGGGTAACACATAACGAAGACTCATGGAAAGAGGAGCTACACCAAGCAGCCCAAAAGACAAGAAAAGAACAAGAGCATGAAGAAAATGATAAGTGACAAGAAGAACTCACTATCCAAAGAGAGGAGGCTTCTTATAAAAAAGTACATCATGTACAAGCACCTGATCAAACTGAATTCGAGCCACAACCTCAGGAGATTGCTACT